>NC_068993.1:61052103-61056148 GCF_001194135.2 Octopus bimaculoides | reverse complement strand
ATATATATATATATATATATATATATATATATATACATATATACATATGGAAAGGTGAGATAAAGAGAAAGGTTGTTTGTCATAGAGGATATTTTGTGTTAGAAGTGTGGTGAGATAATGTAATATTTAAAATTGATTAATTATATCAGCAATAATCGAAAAATACGTTGAATGGGTTACAAATATCGTAAATCATGTTTCGAAGACAATTAAAAGAACATCATCGTAAACAATACTGCGCCGTCCCTCTTCCCTCAACAAGCAAACAAAACAAAACAAAACAAAACAACGCAAAAAAGAAAAACATTGCGCGTGAAAATAGTCCAGTGTAGATATTTAACAAAGCACTATATTAACGTAAGTTAGCTGCTCGCGTCACAAAATAGTCCATAGACTTTCATATTAATTCACTGTTTATTTGTTTGTCGACGATTCTTCTGCATCTATTTATGTAGGTGTGGTTTGATCTTAAATAATTTGAGGAATTGTGCGTAATTGTGTTGTTTGCTCATGTTTCACTGGGTCTTTGAGAGTCAGCTTACCATTAAAAGAAGCTGCAGTAACATCTACAACAGTAAGAAATGCAACAACAACAGCAGAAGCCGCAGCAGCAACAGCAGCAGCAGCAGCAGCAGCAGATACGACAAGTAAGAAGATGACCGACAACAACGACAGTAACTTGAACAGCAACAGGAATGATAACAACAACATCAACGATGGAATATGTGCCATGAGCAACAACAACAACATCACGGAGCAGCAATTGCAAATAATCGATAACAACACAGCCAGCAGCCTAACAACAAACCAATCAAACGTGCATCCGGGATCACCGCCACCACCACTACCACCACAACAACTACCACAATAACCACAACCACCAGCAGCAGCAACACCACCACCACCACCATCACCAGCACTACTACCACTATTACCACCACCACCACCACCACCACGATCATCATCACCAGCACCACCACCAGCACTACTACCACTACCACCACGACCACGACCACGACCACTACCACAACCACCACCACGACCACGACCACCACCACAACCACGACGACCACCACCACCACTGTAGCAGTTGGCAATATTATCTACGTCAGCCGCCGCGGCATCAGCAATAATAACGTTAAACAAGATTGCCCTTTATTGCAAGGAACGTGTCAAGGGTCACGGGGATATTTGAACAAGAGAGAAGACAAGTGTGAGCAGTCAAAGGTTGGAAAGAACGGCAGAAATCTCGTTTTGACTGTCCTTCTGGATATAAAACGGAGAAAAATATAATTAGGCACCGGCACATATATATATATATAGGTGCATAGAAAAGCTGAGATACACCTGAGTAGGAAAATGTCGGCAAGTTGCTGGCAAATTCTCGTCACTCGAAGCAATTTAGTGGATGAGGAAGTCGCCAACGAAGCAAGCGACATCAGGAGGGATGGTTGGAAATACGTGTTGAGCTTTTGATCCAAAAGAAAAAGAAAAGAAAATCTTGATGGCATATCTAAGTCGATTGAACTGTTAAACGTCACACACTTGTTCTTGTCATAGAAGGAAGAAGGCTTGTCTAGTTTGCGATCCATTGTTATGGAAACTGATGTGATAACCTATTCGAAACGGACGGTAAGGCGTGTCGACATACGCGGCCGAAGTTAGAGGCTTTGAGAATCATAGAATTAGAAGTTGCCACATGTCTAAAGGAATGCAAGGGCTGCTGGGTGAGAAAAAAGAATTGGCGAACAAGTCGATCGGTATGCGATTCGACACCTGCAGAGTTAAGTCCAGGTTATCGGCAGGTGTCACGAGATGCTGAATCGACGGATCGAGTTAAGGTACTTGGAATCCGATGAGACTCGAATATCCACGTGTTTAGGAATTGTAACGTAGCTACAAGGATGGTGGCTAGTTCTCACCTAGATTTCGGTTTGGTAAGGAACTGTTCATGAATTATCGATTGAGTGTTGACATCGCTGCCATTATATGTCACCACCTGACCATCGTGTCATGCCCTAGCCTTCATCTGGCCAGATTCGACTCTTTGGTCGTTAGTTTCTTGCAGAGAGGATGCGTCCCATTGGTGTGTCCCCCAAAAGCTTAGAAGGTAAAAGAGGAGAAGGGAAAAGAGGAGGAGGAATGGAAGAGAGAGAAAGAGAGGAAGAGGGAGAGGAAAAGAGAGAATGAGAGGGAAAGGGAGAGAAAGGCAGAGGGAGAAGGGGAGAGAGGGAGAGCAGACGATATCAGCACAGTCATCAACCGCAGAACTCACGACCGAAGGACCAATGACCTGTAAACAAAGAGACCCTTTCCAGTAAATGAGGAGGGAAGAGAGGATGAAGAGGAGTAGGAAACTGTCACTGAAACCAAAAAAAAAGGCGCAAAAACGAGTAAAAATGTACCCAAGCTAAAGGCGTGCTCAATGTCGGAGACAGAGTTGACCCTGTCTTCAAAAAGCGCTCAATACTTGGGTACCCTGAATATAAATGAGTTTTAGAATGGATCTACCGAAAGACTTTCCGGTAGAGCAAACGGAGAGTGTGCTAAATAAGAAGAACCGGGAGCAGAAAATGGTCAGAATCGTTAAAAGTTCATGATCTAACATGTCTTTCCACTCGTTTGGGAATAGGTTAATTAATTTGTTGTTTCGCGTTATTATTCATTAGAAATATATTTTGTTTTAAATATTATGCTTTTCACACAATTTTCCATTTATTTCATGCTTGTTATTCGTAATTAATATTTATTATAACGTCATTACTTTTTTCGGAAACACTGATAAAATTGTCTTGTCAATCGCCACGCGCTTTATTAACCTGCATGTACATCGTTCATTAATATTTATGTAAGAACTCTTGTGGCAAACAAAGAAATCACTATCATCATCATCATCATCATCGTCGTCGCCGTCGTCGTCGCCGTCGTCGTCGCCGTCGTCGTCGTTTATTATTATTATTATTATTATTATTATTATTATTATTATTACGTAAGGCGTCGAGCTGGCAGAATCGTTAGCACGCCGGGCGAAATGCTTTTTGCGGAATTTTGTCCGTCCTTCTGTTCTGAGTTCAAATTCCGCTGAGGTCGACTTTGCCTTTCATCCTTTCGGGGTTCGATAAATTTAAAAGCAGTTGAAGACTGGGGTCGGTAATCGACTAGCACCTCCTCTCCCAAATTTCTGGCGTTGTACCAAAATTTGAAACCAACATTATTATTATTGTTGTTGTTTTGTTGTTGACTTTGCCTTTCGGTATCGACTCAATTAATACCAGTTACGCACTGGGGTCGATATAATCGACTTAGACCCCCCCCACACAAATTTCAGGTCTTGTGCCTATAGTAGAAAGGATTAATATCATTGTTGTTGTTGTAGTTGTTGCTGGCTATTTAGACACCATTATTTGGTTTATACCATTTTATTCTTTCTGTATTTCAACATTTTTTTTTTGTTTCCGCCAATTAATTTTATAAAATAGAGACAGTATTATATATCAATAAATATTGATAACTTATTCCAGTCTGCTGCAAAAAAAAAAAAAAGAAAAATCAATTTTTTTTTTAAAAACAAACTTTTTTGCTGTTAATTTTTTCATTTTCTTATTCTTTCAATAATTTGCAAACACACACACACACAAACACAAACACACACACACACACACACACATACACACACACACACACAAACACGCACACATACAAACACACACACAAACACACACACACACATACTCACACATTTTCTCTCTCTCTTTCATTCTCTCTTACTTTCTCTTTCTCTCTCAGACTCTCGCTTAGAATGTCTCACCTGTTCTTTCTCTCTCTTTTCTTTCTCTTCTTCCTCTCTCACTCTTCTCCCTCTCTCTCTTCTCCCCTCCCCCTCTCTCTCTCTCTGATTTTAACTTACCATCATTATTTCTTTTGTCCTGTTTATTTTCTTTTTCTTCCATTTCTTTCTTTCTTTCTTTCTTTCTTTCTTTCTTTCTTTCTTTATTTCCTTCTTTTCTTTCTTCCTTCTAACTAAACATTAACCTGTTTCCTTCGT
>NC_068993.1:61045456-61047301 GCF_001194135.2 Octopus bimaculoides | reverse complement strand
TATATATATATATATATATGTATATATATACACACAAGTCGAAACCCATCAACAGATAATGAAACATAAACCTTTGTATATATACGGTATATATACGATATAAATTGTATATATACGATATAAAATAATTAACTGTAAACAGATCTTTATCTTCACCTTAGGATTTACACTAAACATTAATTACTTTTAATTACTTTTAATTAATCACTTTTAAACAGAAACGCTTTTGCTATGATAACGGAACGAAAAGCAAAGAAAAAGACGAGAAGTGATGTACCCTGTGAACAATGCAGCAATTCCCACGTTATATTTATCTCGCTTTGTGTTTTCCTTTTTCTTCTTTCGTTTTCTTTCGTAATTTAGAATTAAGACAATAATCCGAATATTTTACTTTAAAACAATATAATGAATTTTCTATTTGCTAGTCTATACTGATGAGGCACAATCATGTAGAAACATGTTTAGAGAATTGTGGAAGAAAATATATAATATGAAATAAATTTAGACTTAAACGCAAACTTTCTAATATGTCTTTTTATTCTCGAATCGTTCTGATAAATTCGAACGTGGATATTTGATTGCTGTTATTTTCGTTAATGTAGAGCGTCTTCCGCCATCAGAGAAAGTGTTTTCATAAAATATGCGATTTGTTGATTTAAAAAGACTTTGAAACACTGCTGTGTTTCGACCTTAATGTGTGTCTCCTCAGTATAAACTACTCGGGGGCCAATGAAAATTGCTTATAGAACTCAGCAGACAGTATATTCGCTGATGCGTTCTGATGCCTGCCAAAACTGATAATGATCGATGAGGCGCACAAATTATTTTATATCCTAGCAAAATAACGCAAGCCCCATAACATATCGAACACCTTTAGCGTATCAATCGATTTTAAGAAAAATAAAGTGTAACATCCAGCGATGGAAATCCAAACATATGGCCATGGTCGTATGAGGTTGAATAAAAAGACAAGAAGACAAAAAATTATTATAAATAACCATTTTAGAATGCACTGCACGGACGCATCCACCACGTCAAAAAACATGACAACCTGAAAGAAATAGATGACATCAAGAAAATGACTGAACACAGAATATTTTACATACCATCTGAATATGTACACACACAGACAGAAACTCAGACACACATCCACAGACACCCACACACAAAACATACGCACATACGCATACATATATTTCAATATAGATATGTAGGTATCTATGTAAATTATATTCTCATATGAATCGTCTTTGGGCAAAAGCAATTGTTTCTAGTATTCGCTTCATCAACGAATAAAAACGAAACAGAACACTCGTTATAGAGATTGTCACCGCAAAGTAACGGAAGGAGGCAAAAGCCATCAAACGTTCTGTTACAGTTTCTTTGCCTGTAAATCTAATCAGCGTTAGTGAATATATATGAAATGATTGTGTATGTTTTTTTTTAATGTCCCGTCTTTTTAACTGTCTTTAGTTTTCATGAAATTATTGCTCTAAGCACGAATTGATTCCGTGTTTATCGAGTTTTCAGCGGACATACCTTACACGAAAATGAATTTCCGTTGTATTTGCAAGATATTTATTTCAATTATTACTATAACTCTCATATGAATTTATCTCGCTTTCAAACGTCAACTTCATAGGTAGATATTTATATATACAAAGATCACACACACACACACACACACACACATGTATATATATATTCCATTATTCTTTTATTCATTTTACTTGTTTCAGTCATTTGATCATGCTGGAGCACCGCCTTTAGTCGAGCACCTTGACTGCAGGGCTTATTTGTTGTAAGTCTAGTAATATTCTATCGGTCTCTTTTGCCGATCCGCTA
>NC_068993.1:61043149-61045446 GCF_001194135.2 Octopus bimaculoides | reverse complement strand
ATATATATATACGACAGGCTTCTTTCAGTTTCTGTCTACCAAATCCACTCACAAGGCTTTGATCGGCCCGAGGCTAGAGTAGAAGACACGTAGTGGGACTGTACCCGGAACCATATGGTTGGGAAGCAAGCTTCTTACCCCACAGCTACTCCTGTGCCTATATACACATATATATTCATACACACACACACATGAGAGTGTTTGTGTGTATGTATGTATGAGTGTGCCTCTGTGTGCATGCGCGCGTATTCTGTGCGTAAATATCGAACGGAAGTCTTTATAAAAGCATGCCACGATGAAAAGTCGATTATAAAGTCAAGTAAAGTATTTGCCGGCGTATAAGGTGCATCCTTATTTTACCAATATATTGTGTGAAGAAAAATAACATGTTTAGGATTGTTTATCATATCCTTATTGAAAAACATTTTGAAGTGTCGGAGGAAATGTATAATTTTGTGCATGTCAGTACACTGCTTTGACAATATCCTGAAGTAAAGTATGAAACCATAAATCGATCATTTATAGATTAAATTATATAGATTAAATTTATATATTAAATTATATATCTTATTTCTGATTAATTGTATGTTTTTTTTTCTATATTTCGGTCAAGAAAATTGCCATACAATATGTGAAACTTTGACTAAAATGCATTCTAACCGTGACCATCTCGTCTTTCTTTGTAAAAAGCATCGTGTAATATGAGGGAGATGTGACTACTATTCCTGGGAAGTCGAATGTCCTATTGCTGGTATAACATCTCTACCACTGACCACTGATGGCGGAACGCTGTTGTTCAGACGAACGATTCAGCATCTTCCCTTATTGTGCAGTCTGGTTTTCTGTCGATTGCTCTATATTTAACGCAAGAGAGACTTTCTTCTCTCATTTATTTAGCTCTACTGAAACCAAAATAAATCTTAAAAGGACGAATGGTTGTGATGCGAGAAAGATTTAGACCTAAACCACAGAGAATAAGTCCCAAAGGGCATGAAAGTACCAGAATGTAGAGTTGAGGGTCGAGATACGAAAAATTAATACTTTAGACGTCTGTCTATACTTTAAAACCCATTTGTTTTACTAAAATAATTATAGCGCCCATCCTTGAGGATAATTTGTTAAAAAAATAAACGGAAAGTAATAACTGCTCTGGCGTCTGTTGGTTTCTTCTCTCATCATGTTTGAAGGAATGTGGTTCTGGAAAAAAAAAAAAAAAAAAAAAAAATGAAAGGAAAAACGAAGAAGAAAAAATAAGACACAGTTAGGAAATGAAAGAAGAATCTAGGTATATTTAAAATATTAGACACACTTAACGATAAGGAAATTGCTAATATGTGACAGAAACGTCTTTGATAAATAGAAAAGCAGTTTAGAAATATTGCATATATTGTATAAGGGAAAAATATAACGAACAGAAGACTAAAGAAAACGAGGTTGATAAGAATGTATGTATGTATGTATGTATGTATGTACATACTTGATATAATACTACCTAAAACATATCACGCAATCGTTGTAAAAGGAAAATATAAAAAAAGGAAGAAGAAGAAAGCAAAGAAGGCGCTTAAACACATTTTCCTTGTATGATTTATAAATAAAATACTCGTCGCTATAAAACTGAATAACATATTGAAGATGGCGAGGAGTGAAGAAAGAAATAAAGCATTACAAATATCGATTTAAAACAATAAAAAATAGTTTTGCTACGCTATATACTTACTTGAATCTACAGTACGACACAAAAACTGTGTCTATTTATTCGATAAAATATTGTTATCATATAGGTTTGATTTTCTTGTCGATTAGGCAACCAACGGCTGTTACATTGCCAGGAAAAGGAAGCAAATGGTTTCGGTGACATTCATCCTGTTTTTCAAGGACGTTAGGGACGCAACGTATGCGAGAACCTCCTATTGTCGACTGACAATAGAATCAGTGTTAGAGACGCGAGATGTCGGAAAATAACCTTCACATATTGTTATCACTAAGGAAGATTCTCGGCAAAACTGAAACAGGGACCTGGTTAAAATAATCAGTGAAATCAATGCAATTGTATTCACGGTTTTAATGTGATAGCTTTGATTGCCTCTGGTTGGTTCTTGAAATGTAGATTTAAGATGTATAGTTAACTCTATTCTATGAAGAACCTAATATCAAGCATAAAAGCCAAATCAACTTAAAAGGAGTCCGATGTTCATAGATATTACTAAACAATGTTCACACACACACACACACACACACACACACACACACACACACACACACATACATTAATATATGTATACATGTATATATAT
>NC_068993.1:61040852-61043009 GCF_001194135.2 Octopus bimaculoides | reverse complement strand
TATATATATATATATATATATATATATATATATATATATATATCTATAAGGTGGGGAATTTGTATCAAATACTTACCAAATGCAGTTCTAGATTCAGGCATGAGTTTTAGAGGTTGCAGTCATGGTCATCTGTCAGCTGAGAGATCTCTGAAAATCAAGTGAAAAGTTATTAAGAATATCATTAAAGGCCTCAGGATACATGTAGCACAGTAATCTACAAAATCCTAATTTGGTTCTGGCAGCGAGTTGACAGATATAATATGGCACTGAATAAAATCTATCGCAGTAAAGAATCGCCATTCGTAAAGTATTATCCGTTCAGGAGGGATGTGTTTTTAGCCAATTTATAGACACGATCTTTTGAATTGTACTCTTATAAAAACATTCTAGTTAAACATTATTGGTCCTTTAAAATGATTAACTGAGTAAATGAGCATTAGATTTAATTATTATTTTTTGTTCTCAACTCAATTCCAAACATTCCAATCACGCCCATCTCAACTTTTTCAGGTATGTCATGACTTGCACAATGCTATCAATGCATCCATTTTTAAATTAGAAAACGACAGGGAGTATTTTGAGGAAGATTTGGTTCATATTTCTAGCAAAATGTGCCACTACGGTGAGATCCCTTTGTTGATTGAAGGGGACTTGGGAATGTTTGTATAATTGCAATCAATTCAGAAGGCAGAATATAATCATGCTCCGCGCTGGTAGAAAAGGGTCATTCTTTATCTATTCCTCTCACTGCCCAGAAATTTCATCAATCAAGAGGTGGACGCTTCAGTGACGGAGTTCGTCACCTCAAAGGACAAGAACTCGTATCAGCGTGGGATCAAAGAACTGGCAGAAAGTCGGCTTCAGGTGTTGCAACACAATGGCTTCCATACTTTGAATGCTTGGCTGTTTTTTGTTGTAACTTGACGAACAAAGCAATTAAATTACGAAAATATTGCAAAACTGTTGGCTCAGATCAATATTTCATTTTGTATCTTTTATAAAAGACCTTTTCTGAAAATGTCTTTATATCATGTTAATGTTTTATGAAAGGATAAAACTCGCTGTAATATGAATAAATGCAAAATGGCATTATAGAGAAATGCCTTATTGTTCTACCGAATCAGGTGAACTTTTTGTTGAAATTCATTCTTGGGATTTTGCAATGTTTTTGTGGCAGGATACTTATCAATGCAATTAACCCAGCTGCCATAAATCAGCTTCGACACCAGATTCACTTAGAATATTCTTAGATTCTATATTCTCATGGGAATGCAATCCCACGTTTACGTCATACCCAGACGAATTTATTGACGTATTTGCTACAGAACCACAAGAAACGGTCGCTGAATTGGTCTCATACGTGTATTGTCAATATGTATTTCTCTGCTCACAAGTTGAATAAACAATTCTGAACCTTCGTTTTTAGGGGCTACGTTGAGATATTATGATATAACAGCAATCAATTGATGATTTCGTTTTTAAAGGCCACATACATCAAAGGAGATTGTATAATATCCTCGCCATTAAAAAAGAAAAAGACATAAGCGAACATTAGATTGTTTATTTAGTGAGCTCTATTGAGTGTGAATCAGAGTGGCGGTAGCAAATGGGGGGAATTGCTTTGTGTTGCATCGACTGGTGGAATTTTAAGAAATTACACGTGATGGAAGGACAGAAGAAGCAGGATGCGAAATTGCAAAAGAACACCTAATCAGAACTGCTAACATTTCATGTAGAGTCAGCTAATGTAGTAAGATTCAGGTAGAGATTATTGACAAAAGCGAAAAACGAGGGATGAGGAGCGGGGGAGAGAAGGGGCGGAAGAAAGAAAGAAAGAAAGATAAAAATCGAATCGAGGTAATTGAATTGATTGACTTGTGGCTTGATTGTTTTATTCCTGTAACTCAGCTGAGCCTCATTTGTCAGGCTCTGCTCTCATATTTTCGTTACGCATCAAGAGTTAATTAAATATCAATTATGTCCAGAAACAGAAGAAGCATCATTACACATACACTGCATACGTATACGCATACACATACACACGTACGTTCATACACATGCGTGCGGACATCGAAGCGCATGCGTACAAATACACGCTCGATGGGTATGGATATATATATATATATATATATATATATATATATATATATATATATA
>NC_068993.1:61039860-61040765 GCF_001194135.2 Octopus bimaculoides | reverse complement strand
CTGCATTGAAACACACACACACACACACACACACACACACACACACACACACACACGCGCGCGGATTTGATTCCATATACAAAAATATACACCTTAGATTACTTATACACTCAAATATACGTATACATTGAAATATAACACACATATAAAATTATATACATTACCGTAGACGCACATATACACAGACAGATTTATGTACACACAGTCTCTCTCTCTCTCTCTCTCTCTCTCTCTCACACACACACACACACGCAGACACACACATACATATTCAAGCACACACACATGCATAAACGTTTAGATACTTATATTTGTATACTTGTGTACGTGTGTGTGTGTGTGCGTGTATGTGTATGTGTGTGTGTGTGTGTGTTTGTGTAGATGTGCGCGTGTGAGCGAGTCGAAGTGTGCCCAGACACCGCCAATATATCGAAGACAAGTTTGAACAGGACACTTCGTAATTAAACCGATTCCGTCGATATTTTTATTGACCAATGACAGCTGCCTTTTCCACTCTCGTTTCTCTATATATTCTACTTATCACCTATAGCACTTTGTGTACAAGTTGGCAACTCTGCGTATTTGTGCACGCATGTATGTATGTATGTATGTATGTATGTATGTATGTATGTATGCATGTATGTATGTATACATGCAGGCAGGCATATATATATATATATATATATATATATATATATATATATGAATGTATGTATGTAGATATATATACACACATAATACATACATGTATTTATATATATATTTTCTAATATATATATATATGTGAATATGTTTACATAAGACACATATATACATCAGTACATTTATATACAAAGAAACACATTGGAATACGCACATACACATACTCATATATATATATATATATATATATATATATATATATA
>NC_068993.1:61035162-61039241 GCF_001194135.2 Octopus bimaculoides | reverse complement strand
TATATATATATATATATATATATATATATATATATATATATATATATGTATGTGTGTGTATATATATATATATATGCATATATATATGTGTGTGTATATATATCTATGTGTATATATCTATATATATATACACATATATATAATGTTTAGGTATTTATCTATATGTGTGTGTATGTGTGTGTGTAATATTTACCTATGGAAATCTCGACAACACCACCATCACCAGGCCATCCTTACACAATCAGCTCTCTCTCTTTCCCTGTATTTTTCACTCTCCTTCTGTACCTCTCTCTCTCTCTCTCTCTCTCTTTCTCTCTATCTCTCTCTCTCTCTTTCTCTCTCTCTCTCTCTCTCTCTCTCTCTCTCTCTCTCTCTCTCTCTCTCTCTCTCTCTCTCTCTCTCTCTCTCTCTCTCTCTCTCTCTCTCTCTCTCTCACGGTCTCCCCCTGTGCTCTTCTCTCTCTTTCTCTCTTCCTCACTTGCTGTATGTATGTCCGGATGGATGACAAATTTGGAACAACCAATAGCAGATGTGTCCTATGTTTGCAATGTTCTAGTTCTCCAGCCAAGGAACATTGACAGAAGCTTGTTGCATCTTGGTTTACTCAACACACTTAGATTATAGTTTCATCGAAGAGAAAGAGAAGTAGAGAGAAAGAGAGGGAGAGCGACAGAGAGAAAGAGAGAGAGAATCAAACAAAGACCACTTGAGAGCAATTTACTTTTTTCTTTATATATTTTGCTTATCTTTGTTTCAATAGTAACCACAATGCAGTCAAGGTTTTTAATTAAACAAAAAGCTAAACGTGAAATAAGAGAAAAATAAGATACCAGGAACAAGAACAAAACAGAGTCACGAGCCATCACGTATTCGTTTGCTCTGCTAAAAATAGAGAGCAAACCTTCCTTAAAATAACATCCTAGCACCATGTAATCGTAAGGGTGCATATGTAGTCTTGGTGACAGTTTGGATTCCAGCCAAAAAACGCAATGACGGTTGCTTCCGATAGGATCGTATGGAGGATGTGTTTAAGAACTCCATCCTCACGTCCCTCTCGAAAATACTGAAGGGAAAAGATGGCTGGAAGCATTTTAGTTGTAGATACTTTAGGTTTGTGAATAATATAAAGTGCTACCATTTGGAATGTCTGATAACAATATACTTAAGAAGGTTTCTGCTTCTTCTGGCGGGTTTGGTTGTTTCTCTAATTGATGTCTTTTGTTAATATTTTGCTTTTGTTGTGGTTATTGTAGTTCCCTTGTTATTGTTCTTGTTGCTATGAATTTGCTTGTTCATTTGCCCGTTGATTTACCTGTTCTTGCGTTTGTTCCTGTGGTCGTTGAGGGTTTGTTTAGAATGCATATAAAACAGAACTGGCTCTTTTTGGAGTCTTTCAGTCAATGTAGCAATAAAATCTCTCGCAGAGGTTTTAAAAAAAACAAACAAAAAACAATGCAAGCCTCCGAAATGGGAAAACAGCCATCATCAATTTCTTAAACACACTCGCAGCTCGTGTTAAGCACGATTTACTTAGATGCAGTAACAGTAATAATGATAATTGAATTATTATCAGAAAATATTCTTTTCTAATAGTGATTTGATTAATATCTCACGCATTCAATAATAGGTTTCATTAATAGTATTACATTAATATAATATGTTATCATATAATATATATATATGTGTGTGTGTGTATATGTATATGTATATATGTGTTTGTATGTATATATATAATATTTGTGTATGTTTGTGTGAGTGTGTGTGCATGTATGATAAAAGACATTACAAAAACGACTACGGTTATTGTATTTCTCTGTATGATTAAAGATCATAAAAAAAAAACGTAGCACACACGTCACACAACAAAAGGATACGGAATATTACACAGAAATATTAAATTCGTTTCTCATGGATGTTGCATTTGAAACTTAAGGGTTACAATTAGGGTTTTCTACTGTGTGTAATTTCTTTTTGTGAAAAACGTCATTTAAAAGATAATTAGCTGACCAAAACACGATCCCATTAGGAGTAATGATATTACAAGAACCGCAAATGAGAATTAATTACAAAATGTTCTGCAAGCGTGCAAATATTGATATAACAACACGCAAATACACGCACGCAAACACACAAACACGTGCATATATTTATATATACACACGTATCCACACACATTTATAGCAGTTCAATAGAAAGGTAGAAAGATGGATGTATGCAACTACGGGTAGTTTGACTAAATCCACGGCTTGTATTCATGATTTATTCCCTCGAAAATGCATTGAAACACATTTACCTTTCTCACTGACATTCAGTTTCTCTACATTAATATAGATAAATATGTTTGTATATATATATATATATATATATATATATATATATATATATATATATATATATATATATATACATACACACATACATATATATACATGTATATGTATATGTATATATATACATACACACACACACACACACACACACATATATATATATATATATGTATTTATGTATGTATGCATGTATGTATGTATGTATGTATGTATGTATGTATGTATGTATCTATATTCAAATATTTACACGATTTCCCTTCAATGTGCTATTTACCAATCACTTTCTGCATCCCAAATATCATTTACAGTCAAATTGGTTGGTTCGCTCCTTTCTGCACCGCCATCTTTCTTTCTCTCCTTTTCTTTCGAGTCTTTCAAAAAATTTTCTTAGGTATTTTTGTTCTTCTTAAAACATTTCTGCTCCCTTTTCATTTTCTCTTATCCTCATCCATACCACTTTGTTCCAATGTCCTATTCTTTCCATATACACAGAAAAAAAAAACACACGTTCTCATTTACACAAAGCGTGAAAAGAACCGATCCACAGCAATCTCACACAGTTAACTCGGCAATTTGGGAATAAAAAAAACGTTAGTCAGCAAGAAGCAACGTAGAATCTTTTATGAGCGCATTGGTAGACATCTGCCATGGATAAAATACGAGGATACACAATAAACACAGATATCGCACTCACAGATCAGATTCACCCAGTCACATTGACAAAGATATAAATATATATATAAGCATATACATGTGGGTGTATAGATATGTGCATGGTTCCAGGTGGGTTTGGGGGTGCATTTATGAATGGGCCAAGAAGGGGTACAAAGTTGCAGGTGTACAATGGTGTACGATTAGTAGCCTAACAGTACCTGTTGGTACTGTGTGTGTGTGTGTATGTGTGTGTGTGAGCGAATGTATGGGTACACTTGTCTGTGTAAACGTGTTTACATTTATGAATGAGCGCATGTACATACGTATATACATATATATGGATGCATATACATATATATCGTTATACTTTCATACATATATGTATATATATGTGTGCATGTATGTTTGTTTGTTTGTATGTATGCCCTGTGTATTGTATTGTCTCAGTCTGTATCGAATTCCAATAACCATACTAGCAACATTATTTCCGTATTGAAATTTCGCCACATCGCATCTTCTATGTGATTTTCAATAGGAAAAGGAATAACTCCCCCACCCCTAAAAATAAAAAAAAAACACGCGGAAAAAAAAGAAAACAAGACAAAAAAGATTTAAAGAACAAAGAAACAAAATGGCGCTAGATTTTCGTGAAGGGATTTATTATTTATTTATCAGTTTATTTATTTATTTGTTTGATAGGTCCTGAACTGAATAACAAATACTCGTTTTTATTTCAGCATCTGAGAATGGTTTAGGAAATTTCTAGCAATGTTCAATGACATTAAGCCGTGCTTTGCATCGCTTACTCCATTATTGCTGGGTGGTTAGATGTATAAACGTAGAAAATTTTAGATAGATAGATAGATAGATAGATAGATAGGTAGGTAGATAGATATATAGATAGATGCATAGATGAATGGAGCAATAGATAGATAGACATATCAATGTACTTTGACAGACAGAGAGATTGATAGATAGATACAAATATACATAGATGTATAGGCAGAAAGAGATGGATATAAATAGATTGATGTAAAATTTATTTTATATATATGTATATGTGCGTGTATATATATATATATATATATATATATA
>NC_068993.1:61034775-61035152 GCF_001194135.2 Octopus bimaculoides | reverse complement strand
TATATGTATATATATACGTGCATATGCTCCTATATGTATACATAGATGGACAACGGCAGAGAAAAATGGAAATATAAACAAATATAAAAGTCATACATAGATGTTTAGATGTGTATCTAGATAGATATATCGGTATGTAGATAAATAGGCAGATACATGGACAGATCAATAGATCGATAAATATTGAGAAAGTAAGAACGAGAGAGAGCTAGATTTATGGTATGATACATAGATAACGAAATGTATAGGAAAACGAGGGCAATGGACTCTGTACAGAGATACGTAAATGGAGGAAGGTGAGAAAAATAGAGAGGCTGAGAGGAAGACATACGGAGATAAAGACTGATGTCTGTATGTATATATATATATATATATAT
>NC_068993.1:61030268-61034243 GCF_001194135.2 Octopus bimaculoides | reverse complement strand
GTACATATATACATATATATGTACATATATATATGTATGTATATATATATATATATATATGCATATATAAATATTTATATACATACATATAAGTATGTTTGTCTATCTGTCTATCTATCTATCTATCTATCTATTTATCTATCTATCTATCTATCTATCTATCTATCTATCTATCTATCTATCTATCTATCTATCTATCTAAACTTATCTCTTATGTTTCCGTTATACCATCCCTACACAGCTTTTTCCATATTCTGTCTCCAACTGGTTCCTCACTGAGTCAAACATGCACCACAACAAGATATCCGAATAGCGGTGCGGATGGTCATGTAGAAACTCGAAAGCATGTAATGAGTACATTTTCTGGCGTTCGTTATCATCAACGAATATCGAAGTACGTAAATACGTACATACATACATACGTACATACATGTACATATATATATATATATATATATATACATACACACCACGCATATGCACGGACTCTCACACACCTATATGCATATGCATATATACATGTACGCATACACATCTACCTATAATTGTTTGATGTTAAAATACGGAGATCAATCGATAGATGGATGGATGATGAAACTGCTAGCTAACTAATTAGCGAAAGTAGATAGATGGACAGTTAAAAACATACGCACGCGCACGCCCCCCTTTTGATTCATCTATGTATGTATCTGTCTGTGTGTCTGTGTCTGTCTGTCTGTGTCCGTCTGTCTATGTATCTATCTTCGTACACACGTATATGGATTGATAGATAGCAAGGTAGATAGATAGACATATGCATTTATAACTAGAAATTTCAGATAGTAATGAATGAACAATATATATATATATATATATATATATATATATATATATATATAGATAGATAGATAGATAGATAGACAGCCAGATAGATAGACAGATAGATAGATAGCTATCAATGTATTGATGAATGGTTGGATAAACAGATGAATGGACGGAAGGAGGTGATAGAAGATAAATAGCGGAAGATAGAGGGAAATTGTTTCGGTAAGTTCTGAATTATAAGAAATAGGTTTCCATTGAAAATGAAACGTAACAGAATGGAGGCAGAGAGGGAGAGAGAGAGAGAATAAGAGAGGGGAGGGCGAAGAAGGAGTTAGCCAGAGAAAAAAAATGAAAGGAGAAAGATTGTAACAAAACAAAAAGCTAGAAGAAATGTGTTCAACAAAAACAAAAGGCATTTTAGCGCGCATGCGTAGGTACGAACATACCAACGCATAGATGGCTAAGTACATTACGCCGATATCTACATACGCAGAAAAGTACATATAGATTCATATAAAGGCATATAGTTGTGAGAGTGTGTCTACGCATAGACATACATACATACACCTATGCTGAACTATTGAGAAATCAGCAGTTGCTCTGTCCAGATTACAAATTCAGCTTTATACCTGTAATTATTGGGGCCTTGGGATATGTAACACACTGGCTAAATACCAATCTTGAGAAATTAGGCTTCTCAAAACCAGAAAGAGGAAAGCTAATTCGAAGGTTACAGATCCAATCCATCACTGGAACTGTAAAAATCTGTAAAACTCTCCAGAAGTCTTTCATTTAAATATTTATGAGCATGTCTAGATATGCAATTATATGCATGAGACTACATACATAAAGCAAAACATACAAATCTGCACATATACATGATGTTGAAATTCCAATGAAGGAGCCTTGGATCTAGGTTAGAAACCGGCTCTTTCTCTTTTGACAAGAAATCTTGAAATAAAACTGAGCATTGACATATATACGTGTATGTATATATAAGTACATATAGACATGCATATATCAATGTATATATATATATAACTAACAAGGATATCCAGAGGTAATGCAATACGATCGTTTCATGCGACTCCATTTAATTGAACAATGTAAACATTACATCAAATATAAAATGTAGAGCAATCTTCAGCTGCACAAAGACATAGAAATTTAGAAATTTATTGAAATTAAATTTGAACAGAAGGCCATATTTATATAATTAAATTTAAACTCTCCAAGTAGAAAGGAGGAATACAAAAAACCATTTTGACTTAGCCAGACCATACAGGTTTCACATTAAATTTCTTATATTATGCAGAACCTAAGATGGAACTTGGAATATTCTTCTGGATTGGACGCCACATCAAGCTGAGCATCCATTCTTTTAGGACAAGTTAACAGAGTTTCTGTAACTCTCTATACTGTTACAAGACTGTCAGCTTTACGTTCGCTAGTTCTGCAACGCCTGTCAAAAGACTTTCACTCACTGTTGATGTTTCTTATTTTAGGGGACACGTTTGCCCCGGACTTACTCTGTATCACATTTAACATTAGTGAATCACTATTGTGCTACATATTTACATTCTGGGTCTCACTCAACCTCGACAAAGAAAGACAGCAGATAATTCAGATAAGGAACGTTTGAATTATTGCCAGTATGATCTTTCATACTACCATTCAGACTTTATAGCTTTAATGCAAAGTTACGGTTGATAATCCTACAGCCGTGTAATTTCCTATGATATCAAGGTTTTTGATTTACTGCTGGTAGTTCGTGTTTAAGGCCAATTATTTCATCTGTAAGTATCTCTCATCGACAGTTACCGTAGATTTTGGATTGTCTATCATTAAATCGCAGCTGGTGGTTTGTGAATTAGCGATTAACTTTGCATACAATCATAGTGACCAACTTTCCGATGGATTTCCATCGTTTATTCCTAGAGAGGGAATCCATTTGGTTATATATTCTAATTTCAATCTATAGCTCTTACTCTCACCTGTTGACAAATAGTAGCTGCAATACATTACAGTTGAACATTTAATGTCCAAAATCTGGGAGATCTGATTTACGTTAGTAATTCACAAACAACACCAAGTCTGTAGGTTTTCTCTCGCTTCGTATCGCAATGTTAATTCCAGGAAAATCAATTGGAAAATTTGGGGAATGCCTTACAAATCTTCGCTACATTACTAATTGAATGGGTTCACAAGATGGAAGGTATTTGTTTTCTTTCTCTAGCATTTTCAGGTTTATATGCCTATTTGTTGTCACATATTAGCATGCACCTATGACGATAGGGTCAAATGAGATCCTTGAGTTGAGATAAAAGAACAAAAAATTCCGCGTTAGTTCGCTTCTGTTGTTCTGCCTTTCATAAAAGTTCTTCCAGTATGTATGAACTAAACTTACAGGGTTCATGAGTCTGCAGCCTTCAAGACAGAGATCATAATTCTGCAACCTCAAAGATGTCTTCCTTAAGCTGCCTGAGCCAAAACCCAAAGCCAGTATCTTTGTCTGATGACAAATAAAGATCATAGACTACAGGCAATTCCTAAAGAAACTCGCTAGCATGGAGAAATCATTGTGAAGCAGCGAGTTCCTGCCTTGCTGCACTTCTTCAGTTCTCTGTGTTTGGATCTATTAAACGGAAAGCCTCTCCTAATAACACCCGCAATGCCATAACAAGGCCAGGACACACACCCTACTACTATCGCGTTCCTTCTCTTATCCATGTTCTCTGGGTGCTGCTTGTGAGAAACGATCATTATGAAATCAATTATGTCAAATAAAAAAGAAATGTTCTTTAATCCATACATGCAGATTAATGTATATTACGAAGAGAGTTAATCAAAATTAGGTAAGTACTTCTCAGATTAAGTAGATGGAAAAACGGCGGCCATTGTATGACAATGGCTACCCCATGCTCATTTAAAGATAATATGTCCTGTCTGCTACTTGGTGCAAATCGCCACACAGCGTTGCAATTAAAATGAACTTTGACGATGAGTAAGAAGAGGCCTTCTTGGAAGCTGACAGCAGCATAATTATTGGATAATCCTGATTGGCGGTAGCTTGTTAAAGGATGGACAACGCAGTATTAGCTTTTGCTCAAATGTTCATTTCCAATTTCGATGAACATTCGAGAACTAACAAAATTTGTCCTCCTCCTCCTG
>NC_068993.1:61028209-61029803 GCF_001194135.2 Octopus bimaculoides | reverse complement strand
GGTTAGAATGTTGCACTCACGATCGCTAGATAATGGGTTCGATTCCCGGACCCGGCGGCGGGTTGTGTTCTTGAGCGAAACACCATTTCACGTTGCTCCAGTCCACTCAGCTGTAACTGGGTTTACTCGGTACCGGAATATCCTTCCGATCGGGGGGAATGTTGGCCTGCTCACCTAGGGGGTGGTGTGATTCGAAAGCTAAAACAATGTGAAGTGCATTGTGACCAGCGTTGTAACCTAAGTATATTTTGGACTACATTATCGAATGCACAATCACATACTTTTAAAAGTTAGGTGTAGTTTGAGGGCGACGTAGCTACTATTTTCGTAAGCATAGTAACTACGCAGAGTCTCCTCAATTTGTTTACACTCCATGACATTCAAAAAGCATGAAATGTTGCTTCAGAGAAGATCTTGACGACCTCGGCTGTTCCATAATCAAATGCTAGCAGAATATGAAGCGTTCATATAATGTTAGAGCATATTTTGTGTTCTCTGTGGCACCTGATGATGCACCGTAGGTTTTGTACAAATGATATTTATGATAAATATAATACATCTGACATTTGTAGCTATACAGAACCTACAATGATCATGGCTGTGTGGTTTTAAAAGTTAGCATTGTTATAAATTACATGGTTCTGGGTTTGATTCCATTGCACAGTCCTTAGGGCAAGTGTCTTTTTTTTATCGTAGACTCACATCAACCTATTTCTTGTGAGCAAAAGTCAGGAGACGGAAGATATTTAGAAAGACGTCGGAGGGGTTGTACTTTTGATTAGATGAGAAGGATGATTAAAGAACCTTAACCAGTCACCTGATTTTTACACCAAAACGCTTTGGTGCATTTAGTAGCCTTGGGTGCAGTGGAGTCCAATCTACTGAAAGCATAAGTTCTTAGAATGTCGTTTCTAGTGCAGCAACATCTAAGTGTTATGGTTTCCTCTTCAATCCCTCACCTACCCACAATGAGTGTCTTCGCAAAATATCATTAGTTCACCTCCTTCCTAACAAACCATAAAATATCGCAGTGTTTGTATAAAGAATATTTATGACAGGTTTACTGCACCCCTCCAGTGTAGAGTTATTTAAGACATATAGTGATCAAAACGGTGTGTTTGTACAAATACAAGATAATTATGAGTTTAATATTCACTAGAGATTTATTGTCATATTTAGTATTAGAAAATTTTGACCTGTAATAATACATACATAGTCGTGTATATAACCATACAGGTTTCCGCTTTCTAAGCTACTGCCCTCAACGATATAGTTAATGTGAAAATTATTTTTCACTGCTATTTACCCGTCGCTGCTTTATCAATTATTAAATCTTTGAGATCTTCACACGATAGGTTGAATCTACTAACACTGGACGACAGTAATAGCAATAATTTTCCCTGCCGACTTGGACGTTTATTTAACCGAACTATTCTCCACGATATAAAATACCGTGTATGTAATTTTCTGCTTATTTGCAAGACACTTGTATGTATGTATGTATGTATGTATGTATTATGTATGTATCTATATGCATATGTACAAATATATATATGTGTGCGTGTGTGTGCTTATGTGCGTATATATATATATA
>NC_068993.1:61021755-61026888 GCF_001194135.2 Octopus bimaculoides | reverse complement strand
ATATATATATATATATGTGTGTGTGTGTGTGTGTGTGTGTGTCTGTTGTTTACGATGTACGCCGTGACTGTAATCTCCTTTTGGCTCTCCACAGAACCGCATCATCATTTATCATGTCAAACCCACCACTTTAAATAAACTATTCTACATGACGCAACAATGATATGTCACAATACACAATGAAAGGTTTGCTCCAGCATGGCCTTGGCCAAGTTATGCAAAAATAAAAAAAATCTCAGCAAAAGAACTCTAAAAATGTTCACTTTTACGTGGTGAGTTGTAATTGAAAAGCCGGCCCCATGATCTAGTTTCGATTCTCAGATGGAAATCCCTCACTTGGATCAGCTAAAATCCTTTGCAGGATTAGATTAATCTCATTTGTTTCTTCCCTGAAGTTTCGAAAGAAAGACAGTTTCAAGTAAACATCACAATGGACAGAAGTGACTACATTTTATTTATAACGTATATCGTTATAAATTATACAGCCATTGTGTATATATATTATAAGCTTGTAACACGTATTTATACACTATGGGTTTAAATCTTTAATCCTTGATTAAGGCGTTTATATCACGTCTTTATAAAATTTATTATAAAGGAATTCAAAACTTCCTTTAGCATTAATGTAAACCAGTTAACAACCAAGGTCAGTTGAAGTTAGATGAGTTTCTTTTTTAACGCACCTCACCTATCCCCACTTCTCTTTATCTCTTCTACACATCGACCCCGGATCCAGTTGGCTCACATGGTTCAGGGATCCCGGCATAGCTGGTCTACTGCCCCTTTCGTCCACACTGCAACCTATCCAGACCACTCTTGGCAGATGAACTAAGCTTGACCAGGAGACTGAGGAGGCTCATACCTTTATTGTGTTACTTTTAGGACAGAGGCTATTCTCTTCATCCTTTTATAGTGTCTGCGTATATATATATATATATATATATATATAACATACGCAGGAGTGACTGTGTGATAAGAGTATTTCGTCTGCCGCTACTTTCTGAGTTCAAATTCCGCCGAGGTCGACTTTGCCTTTCATCCTTTCAGGGTTGATAAATTAAGTACCGGTTGCGTACTGGGGTCGATCTAATCGACTGGCCCCCTCCCCCAAATTTCGGGCATTGTGCCTAGAGTAGAAAAGAGATTATAGGCAATGATGAGTGCAATAGTTTTTTATGCGCCCTTTTAAAGCCTGGTCAGGCTCATGGGTCCGGTTTCCCGGTTTCTATGCCGTATATGTTGCCCCCCCACCCCAGCTGGACGGGACGCCAGTCCATCGCAAGAGTGCCATAGTTATGGCGACTTATGTCTGCCGAAGTTTTGTCTAAGAATTCTGTTTGTTCGCTTTTGAAAAGACATCATTTATTCTTCAATATTTTTAATTGTAATTGTTATTATATTAAATGTTTTGAATAAATTACAGTACATCAAATAATATTTTTATTATTTTGTTTCTCAGAAATCGCTATTAAAGGAGTAGAAGTGAAACCAACTGATGAAAGGTGAGCAATTACTGTATATACAATGCGTCGTACAAATGGTTACCCATTTCATTAATCGTACATAAATAATTAGAATATAATATATAAATAATTTGTTATATAATAATCTATCGCACAAATATAGTAAGCAAAACAACATTTGTATCAATATGACATCATGCTGGAGAGGTGATATGAGTGTGTTGTAGTGTACTCGCGTCATAATATATTTACGGAGTGATGTAGTGTAGATGTCGTTGTGTAATATGCTGGTGTTTTGTAGGTTCACATAATTTTGTAGGGTATAATAATTTGTAAAATTGTCACAAGGCCAGAAATTTGGGCATGGGGGGAACCGTCTATTATATCGTGCTCAATATTTAGCAAGTTCTTTATTTTATCTTGTGATTGGCGATTGTGCTTGGCGTAAGTTTGACTAAGAATATAAGGAGCTGGGATAAATACCTCAAATCATTTAAATAATCGAAACTGTTACGTCTTCATTACATAAATCAGCGAATTAATCACGGTCCTTTTCAATCACTTCCGACCCTCCGTAAACAGACTTAATCAAAACTGAACCTCACCATTACTTTACGCTAGACTTGCGCTGACTTCATGAAGAGACACTTCAAAGCAGACTCCAGATGATACATAAAAGCCAAGTCTGTTTCAAACATACAAAGACACATTCACCAACCACAAACAGTATTGTGCCGACCCTTCACTTCGTGATGCAAAACCCTGAAACTTACTGGACCTAAAAATCAGTGATATATTAATTATTGTTTTCTAATAAAGGCACAAGGCCAGCAACATTTTAGGCGAGGTGTTTGATGGATGCCCCAGATCTTCGGTCGGCGCTCAAACGATTCTGTAGACCAGATACACTTAAATATTGCCAAAAATTGCAACCCACTGACATTATTTCTAATCTAGAACTTGCAATTTGCTCACCTCTGGTCTGTTCTATTCCATTGGAAAGCTCTCGGCCCGAGGACCTTCTGAACGGCACGCCTAAGCAAAGCATTATCTTGAAATTTTTAGTAGTGCTGTCCAGCTGATGATGATTCAACTCACATGCGGCCCTCTTCTCGTAGAAGGTGGCCCGTGCCTGTTTTAGCCACCACTCATCTCGGAGTGTTGGCCTCTTATATACACACATATCTACATAGAAGAGAAAAGCAATGTGTCTTATGAGAACCCTTTACATTAACTGACTCGCACAGACGCTCAATTCCATTTAATATACACATCGCTGTTTCCTTTGTTATTCGAAACCTGTATTAATAGCCAGACAACATAAGCACATTGCAACATGCAACCCACTGGAATTGTCGCCACAGTCAAACGATTCCTATAGACATCAGTCCTATAGATGTTCAGGTAGAAAAACATTAACTGCATTAATGTTACCAGTCTGGGACCTGGACTGGGGCTATATTTTATTGATTCTAGAAAGATAAAATGCAAAGTTGACTTCGGAAAGTATTTGAACTCCTGACGGATCACATGCTATACGGTAGTTTTGACGACTCTAACGATTCTGCCAATTCGTTCCATTCTACACTACGACATCCTGTTTCTAAAAGCAAACAGACGCTGTGTTATTTAGTCTTCGATGTTCTATAAACTAAAATACGATGGGATGGACAAGGCATGAATATCTTTGATCCTGAGAACAACCGACCTTAACAAAAGCAGCAACAAAATTACACAGAAAAGAAAAAAAAAAAAAAACCCTCCCCGCTGGAATTGTGTAATCTTCCGCAATCTTCATCCGCCTTCACAACTATTGAGTATGATACTTTCGTCCACCTGTTCCATCGTTGAGGTCCTGAGAGTGAAATACCTTTGGTCTGGCTGCTACTAATAAACACTTCTGGTATGGTTGCATCAGTCCAGCACGGCCCTACTCTATCATAGCAGCATATAAATCTCTACATAACGACAAGGAAGTACCCCAGGGACGGAACTTGAAAAATAGTGAGATCAACGGTAAGAATCTAAAGTCTAACAGCAACGCAAAGAACCGACAACGGAATCTTGTGTGGAGTCGCTTAATCTGTTAGAAAAATCTCAGATGAATTTCTGCTGTCTTCGAGAAGGAGAAGGTGAAGAGGAGATATTGGATACCCTTCAAATGATATTCTGGTCAGGACTGGGGAAACATACGATGACAAGTCTCTTCAATCAGGGCTGACCTGGGGCTAAACAACAACAACAACAACGAAAACAACAACAACAATGCCACCAAATAAAGGACAACAAGGACGAGGAAAAGAGAGAGAGAGAGAGAGAGATAGAGAGAGAGATAGAGAGAGAGAGGGTGGGTGCATGTATAAGAGAAGTAGGAGAAGGGGGAGGAGGAAAGACTGGACAGATGGGGGTGGAGGAGGGGGTGTCTGTTCAATTAATATGATCAATTATGGCTGTCATCTGGTTTCTATTGTATTTTTCCCTCCTTTTTACTGTTTGACAGTAAATAAGAATTAATAGACATATGATCGATGTGGAAGGTCGTGGTAGGGGCGGCGATGCTGTCTGTGGTGGTTGTGTTGGTGGCGCTATTGGTGGTGTGGTAGTGATGGGAGTACAGTGGGGGGATGGTGGTGGTATGGTTAGTGACGGATGTGGATGCGGTTGCGGTAGTAGTGTTGGTGGTGGTGGTGGAGGCTGTGATGGTAGAAGAGGTGGTGTTGGTTAAGGTGGTGGTGGTGTTAGTGATAGATGCGATAACGTGGTAGTAGTCGTGGAGGTAGCGGTGGCGGTGGTGTTGGAGGTGGTATTGGTGGTGAGGGTCGTTACATCGCTGGTGATAATGATGGTGGTGGCGGCGGCGAGGGAATGATGGCAGTGGTGGTGGTTGTGGTGGTGGTAATGGTGGTGGTGATAGTGATGTTGATGGTGGTGGAGGTGGTGGTTGTGAAGGCGGTGGTGTGCTTGGAGTAGAATGGTGCTCGGCGTGTGAGTGGGGGTTTGTGGAGGTTTGTGGGGGTAATGATAGTGGTAGTGGTGGTGTAGTTATTTGATGATGGCACGATGAGTATGTGGGCAAGATGTGGCACATTAGCATATCTGTGAAGATAAGCAGCCGGGCGTCGCTTCTATGGGGGCGACAATTTTGGGTTTGCTGTAATGTTTGTATAGGCTTGAGGGCTCGGGCGGCACATTGAAGGGCTACTCTTGGCTACACACAGTTTAGCTGCGTCACATGGTAAGTATGGTGGTATTGATGTGACCGATGGTGGTTGTGATGATAGACGGGCTGGCTGTGTTTTGTTTAGGTGGTGTTTGGCAATGGCTTGATGGCGTAGGGTGGCTGTAATGTCGTCATGGGGTAGGTGGATGATAGTATGGCGGAGGGGGGAGAATGATGAAATTGCGGTGTGGTGGCGGAACAGTGGCCGCAGGGTGGCAGTATGCGGTGATGTGATAACGTAGACGAGATAAAGTCTGGGCCATGTGTGTGTTTGGTGGTGTGGCTGCATGGTGGTGGTGGTGGTGGTGGTGACAGGGGGTGGTGGTGGGGAGGAGCTGATGGTGATGCTGTGGTGTTGTTTCGATGGCGATGATAGCAATCGTAATATATTGATTCAGAGATGATGCTGTCATTCATGTCCTGGTGATTGTGGTGGCGTATTGGTGCGGT
>NC_068993.1:61018266-61019349 GCF_001194135.2 Octopus bimaculoides | reverse complement strand
ATATATATATATCTACTTATGTATATACGTATATATATATATATATATATTAATGTAAATGTATCCATATGCATGTAGACATATGTGTCCGATAATATTCACTTTTAATTTATAAATCAAGTACATATCCCAGTTTCCGCGGATTAATTTCCCGCTATTCCTATTAAGTAGTATTAAGCATTTAACAACTTGAGCAGCCTCACCAGCACCACCACCACCACCACCACCACCACCACTACTACTACTACTACTACTACTACTACTACTACTACTACTACTACTACTACTACAATTAATAATGTTTGTGCAGGTGTTGGTATTGTTAGTGGTGCTTTCGTGAGGTTTTTATTGTTGTAGCTGTTGTAGTGGTGATGGTTTTAGTGGAGACTGAAGTGTTGTTCTGGTGGTAGTGCAGTGACTGATGTACGCCCCGGTGCTGATATTATGATGGTGTTGTGGAGGGCGGAGGTGGCGGTAGTGGTGGTGGTGGTGGTGGTGGCAATGTGTTGGGGTTACGTTGTGGTGGTGGCAGTAAGTATCTCTTTCTGAGTGGTGGTGGTAGTATTTTGTGGTTGAGACGGTGGCGGGGTAATGATATCTGTGGTAGTGTGGGTGATAGTTTTTGAGTGTCGGTTTTGCGGTGTTGGTTGTGGTGGCGGTAGTATGAAAGAAAATCTCGAACATAGAATATGCAGGGATAGTGCATATGAGGGAGGGAGAGAGATAGATAGAGAGAGAGAGAGAGGGAGAGAGAGACGGAGAGACAGGTGAGAAGAAGAGGAAGAGAGAGAGGTGGAAGGGAAGGACAAACGCATATACATACAAAAAGATTCTGCGAGACAGACATCTTGTAGAGCGGATAATACATACATACATACATACGTATATACATACATACATACGTATATACATACGTATGTGCAAACATACGCAGTAAATAAGTATATAGATAATAACATAAATGCATCTATATTAACAAATTCGGATGTGTCCATTCATACATATAAACATGCGTATATGTAAACAAATAAACAGACGGACAGAAGATATATATATATATATATATATATATATATATATATA
>NC_068993.1:61017693-61018256 GCF_001194135.2 Octopus bimaculoides | reverse complement strand
GTATATATATATGTGTGTATATATGTATGTATATATATGTATGTATATATTCAGGCGGACATATAATACAGTATCATAATTAACTTGATACCATCAGTCAGGTAACGCATCCACACATACAGACACACACACATCTCCTGATACATACACACGCCGCATACACAAATGCGCATAAGCACCTAAATGGCAGCGTATATACATGCATCCACACACACATATCCATCTCAAATTAGTATTTGTAAATCAATACTCTGTGTGTGTGTGAGAGAGAGAGCGAGAGAAAGGGAGAGAGAGAGAGAGAGAGAGAGAGAGAGTGAGTGAGTGTTTGTGTGTGTATGTGCGTGTGTGCAAACATGCATACATACAGATATATACACTACTGATTTAATGACACACACATACACACAGATAGATTGATAGATATAGGTACACACACATATATATATATATGTACCTGTATATATACATGCTTATATATATATATATACATATATATATATATATATATACATACATATATATATATATATATATATATATATATATATATATATATATATATA
>NC_068993.1:61015087-61016634 GCF_001194135.2 Octopus bimaculoides | reverse complement strand
AAAATACCAGCACTAACTCCACCTATTTTTAACATTTTTATCATCACTACAATCGCCATGTTCATTCCCACCCCCGTTATATTATCATTACCGTCGTCCTCTTCCTCCTCCTTCTCCTCCCCAGCCTCCCCCATCCTCCTTCACCATCCTCCTCCTCCTCATTTGGATCATTGTCGTCGTCGTCGTCGTCGCCATCAGCATCATCAGTATCATCATTGCCAAAAACGTCCCTCAACATAAAACCGTCCAGGATCAGCCATCTTGCTAAAAGACTAACCAACAAGGTCTTCTAAGTGGCTGGGCTTGCTAGAAATAGTAGCGGAATCGTTGAACCATACCTAACCCTCTGGAAATCTGAAGGACACTGGATGGTGTAGTCTCCGGTATTGCTTATGAATAAAGAAATGGCTTAATCCTTTCTATTTTAGGCACAAGGCCTGAAATTTGGTGGAAGTGGGGGGGGAGTCAGTCGATTAGATCGACCCCAGTACGCAACTGGTACTTAATTTCTCGACTCCGAAAGGATGAAAGGCAAAGTCGACCTCGGCGGAATTTGAACTCTGAACGTAAAGACAGATAGAATGCTGCTAAGCATTTTGCCCGGCGTGCTAACGATTCGGCCAGCTCGCCGCCTTCAAGAAATGCTTTAATATATAAATGAAAAAAAGAAAAGAAAAAAAAGAGAGTGAGTTTGTGGAATCGTTAGCACACAGGTCAAAATTCTTACGTTCTGAGTTCAAATTCCGCCGAGGTCGACTTTGCTTTTCATCTTCCCAAGGTCGATAAAATAAGTACCAGTTGAACAATGGGGACCAATTTAATCGACTTAGCCCTTCGCCCCCGAAGTGCTGGCCTTGTGCCAAATTCTGAAACCAATATATAAATAAAAAGATTTCTCGGTTCTCAAGAGTTGGGTCGCTCAACGGGATTGAACTCACTAACTTCACCGCCCAAATACTTTTGGACAACTCGAGAGTGCTGACGTCAGAAACCGTAACAGCTACGTCAACCGCGACGAGGATTTATCATTTTTGGATATAATAAAGGGTTTAAACGATGTCAGCGTCGTCATCATCATCGTCGTCATCATCATCGCCATCATCATCATCATCGCCATCATCATCAACATCATCATCATCATCACCATCAGCACCCCCATTACCACCCCTATCATCATTACCAATATATCATCATCCTCATTATCCACCACCACCACCACCACCATCATATTCATCATCATAATCGCCATCATCATCATCATTCGTGTCCGTGACTCCTCCATCACCGCGTCATATGCCTCACACATCACCACCGACTCCTTCTAGTCTCCCCCACCACCATACTAGTATGGTAGTAAATTTCTCTCTGGCAGACTGTCTCAACCCCCACCCCCACCTCCTGTCTCCTCGCGATCGACCTCATTGTCAAACCAAGACGCCATTGCAACGTTTTCAACACTGTCTTTTGATTTATTGATGTTTGATCCTGTGACGTCAGTAAAGAACTGCACACACGCAAGGACGCACACACACACACAAGTTTGGTGG
>NC_068993.1:61011718-61015063 GCF_001194135.2 Octopus bimaculoides | reverse complement strand
GAAAAGTTTGGACATAGGATGGGACACACAGACAGGAGTTTACGATGGATTGAGGTATAGAGAGTGAAAGAATATGAAGAGCGTGCAACGGCGATAGAAAGACAGAAAGAGAGAAAGGGAGAGAGAGAGAGAGAGAGAGAGAGAGAGAGAGGGGAAGAGAAAGAAAGAGAGAGGGAGGGGAGAAGGAGAGATTAAAAAGTTTAGAACGACAAGGAAAGAGTTAACATTAAAAAATGACGACTACTACTACTACTACTACTACTACTACTACTACTACTACTACTACTACTACTACTACTAGTGCTGGTGGTGGTGGTGCTGCTGCTGTTGCTGGTGGTGCTGATGTTGGTTTTATTGACATGATAATTGAAATTAAGTAGAGTAACTAAATGGATAGCAACTTCTTGAGATGGGAATATGAACAAAAAAATGTGAAAAAAAAGCGTCAAAAATAACAAAAACAACTGAAAAAGAAAAAAAGAAAACGAAGGAGAAACAACAACATCTGTGTATGGAGTTTACAGGTGATGGAAGGAATAACAAAAGGATAAAGGAAAGAAGCAAAAGAGGCTATGAAACGTTGGCTAAATGACGGTGAATTAGCTAAATCGATATTAAATCACATCTTACTGCTTTAAACGAACGGACAGATAAGATTTGTAGAGTAAGGTTTTTCGACAGGGTGTGTCACTCGGGGATTAGGGTGGCTCTCAGGCGTGCGCGGAAAGCGCAAGAGACGTTCCCGGAAGCAAACCGGTCGGGGGAGCAGCAACAGCGTCAGCCAGCGAGTTACCAAAGCGTGTGGCGGCGGGCAGCGTGCGGGGACACGGTCGCGAGGGAGAGCACGTCGTCGTTGTCGTCGTCGGGCAGGAAGCGCGAGGCGAAGCGGCGCGGGCCCGGCTGCGTGAGCAAAAGCGTGTAGGCGCACTGATCCCGGAGCCATATAGCTGTGAAGCAAGATTCTTATCACACAGCCACACCTGCAGCTATATAATAAATTACTATAAATTCTTGATTTTGTACTATAATAGATTATTACAGTGCGATCTTTAAATGGTTACGGTATTACTTCTTTATTGTAGATTTATATCTTTGGGAGGGGCATACAGTTTAATATAAAAAGCGAGTCTAAGTAGCGTGTAGGATGGGAAAAGGACAGGCATTTTAATGTTGAGTCCACTTGTTATCCATTGTTGATATAAATATGTAAGTTCACAAAATATTCTATGTAGAAAGTTGTCGTATACATTCAATTTGTATTCATATTACATTGAACAAGCTTTACAAAGTACAAGATACAAAGCAGTAATTATAAAACGCACAAAGGTTTCCTTCATTCTAGCACAGTCAAGCCAAAGCGTGGCTTATAGGATGACAGTTCCATTGCATTAGCGTATTTGTATGCTACCCCGTACGTATGGCGAATTTGTTCTATAGTCAAAATAATGCATACGTCGTGAGCGGTAGTATATGATTTACCACATTATACTGGTGTTTATGTCAGCGTTTACATTAGGATATATATATGAATATTTAAGCTGTGTGTGTGTTGTTGTTGTTGCATTATTGTAGTCTTATAGAAGGATTATTTTCGTATAGAATTGTTTGAATGAATACATAGTGTTGGTGTGTGAAGTTTAGGCGTTTGTGGTGACGTTCTTAGACTATTGTTGTGATTTCATACAGTCCTTTAGATTCCATACGAATTTATATAATGATGCAACGTTACATTTGCTTCTGTCTGTGTATGCTACGTGAACTTATTCGTATGATCCTAATATGTTTTTTGTGCCATCAGTACTGAGGTTGTGTTAGTATTTTGTGGTTGAGATGACGATCGAAGATAGAAAAAATAAGTAAATAAGCAATGTATTCGTTGATGGTTAATAGGTTGGATGTGGTGTCGAAGGAGGAGCCCCTGAAATATGCATATTTAACCACGACCTGTTTTTCGGTCTTCAATCGCATTGTTTACATAGAGGTATTCGTATACGAAACGGCGTAACTTTCAGTATTGGTTCTAAACTCTACAGAATATTTGTAGAGGTAACTTGAAACTGAATGAATCGCGCAGTTAACACAAAGCAGTAATAAAAGACAAGGTTGACTTATAAACCTTTAACTTATCAGGGAGTATATTATGGTTGCTAAACAGAAAACGGAGTCCCTACCAGCGATTAACGATAGACATAGATATAGATGTTTACGTCTTATGGCTAAGAACACATACAGAAAGGCGAGATTCAGAAGATCTCTTGTTCGTTTGCAACCAGTAGGATGTGGCTACACCAGGTCAGTTCATCAATAGAATAAATATGAAATATATTTCAAATCAGGAAATTCATTGTATCTTACACCTCCATGTTTCTCAATGGTTGCGCACTTCAGACTAAAAAGCTTCTCACGAGATTTGGGATAAGCAAAATATCTATCTTTCAATATCTATCTATCTATCTATCTATCTATCTATCTATCTATCTATCTATATGTCTGTCTGTCTGTCTGTCTGTCTGTCTGTCTGTCTGTCTTTCTGTTTGTCTCTCTGTCTCTCTGTCTATCTATCTATGTATATAATATATATGTACACACATATATACATGCATACATAAATGCAAGCACACATGTATGCATGTATATATTTGTATGTATAAGTGTGTGTGTGTGTGTGTGTTTGTACACTTATGTATGTAAAACTGTTCTTGTAAAAAACATTATGATATTGAAAAATAACAAATTCACTTATGGGTATATAGCCATACATCTTATTGGTAATGCGGTAACGCACACACACACATACACACAAATTCACACATTCGCACACTCATATGTATGTATAATAAAAAAACACGCACAGATACACACACACACACGCACACACACACACATATATATATATTTATATATACATGTACATACATAAATATATATATACGTGTGTGTGTGTGTATGTATGTATATATGAATATATATATATATGCATATATTTACATATATATATATACGTGTTTATATATGAATATGTAATATTACATATACTTTTGTATAGATATATTTGAATGTTCCTTTGCATATGCCCACGCATGCGCGCACACGTGCCTTCGCGGTTGTATTCACAAGGAGCGATGAAGAGGAGAATGACGAAAGACAAAAAGAAAGAGAAAACCAAGGCAACTACAGCCATTCAACGTCCGCACAACTGCGGCAAGATTTCCCGAGGTTTCTCTCTCTCTCTTTCTCTCTCTTTCTCTCTCTTTCTTTCTCTCTCTCTCCCTCTCTTTCTTTCTCTCTCTCTCTCTCTCTCTCCCCCTCCCTCTCTCTCTCTCTCTCTCTCTCTCTCTCTCTCTC
>NC_068993.1:61007161-61010605 GCF_001194135.2 Octopus bimaculoides | reverse complement strand
ATATATATATATATATATATGTATGTATGTATGTATGTATAAAAGAGATGTTCTGTGCTTTATGTAATGTATGTATGTATATATTACACACACACACGCACAAGCGCGGATCATTCTCTTTTCTCGATTTACTAAGATCATATAAAAAAAGCTGGTACGAAATAATTGGTTCTACCATTTTAAATAAAGGACGATGTTTTTTTTCTGTTTTGTATTCCTTTTGAAATACTAATGAAACGATATTGGTAAATAATATAGAATTTTTGTTAAAACATTTTTATTGCATATAGATGTAAAGAATGGAAGGATCGATGATAAAACAGCAAGGTGCCGGATTAAAAGGAACAGTAGCCAATATAAGTGAAATAGAATTAGAATGGGAGTTAGCAGAGCTGATAGAAACGGCAGAGTTTCGAAATAAAGGGCTTATAAGGAATATAGTAAGAAGAATAGAATGGTGGATTAAACGGGGAGGTAGTGAAGATCATAGAAACTATAAAGAGCCGGATTAAAACGCATGGAAATTGAGATTATAGAAATAGTACAATGCCGGATTAAAGTTGATAGCAGTGGAGATGATGGAAACGTTAAAATGCCGGATTAAAGTTGAAGGTTGGGAATACAACAGAAATATTAGTGTGATGCATTAAAAGGTTTTGCAGTGGCTTTGTGGAAAGCCATTGATTAATCTGTTTATTTTATAACTAAATTAACAAAAAACACAATATACTGACACTTATGACATACCATGTCATATCAACAATTAAGATTTCAAATTTATAGGACTGCACTTGGTATAACACTAGTGTAACAATAATTGGGTACCCTCCCAGCAGTATATTGAATGGATATTATCCCTTAGCGGGTTGGATCCTCAACCCCTAACTCTTTTGGATTATATATATATATATATATATATATATATACAAACACACAAACACACACACACATATGAAGTTTATTACATAATTACTTATTCCCTCACAAACACTTTTCTCAGAAACGTATGTATATATTGAGATCTTACACCAAGTTATTAGTATTGCTATGCCTAAGCGAAATGTATATACAGATATACAGATACATATACATACATGCAGGTATACATACATATATATACATACACATACACGCATGCGCGCGTGTATATACTTATATGTCGGGCTAACGGCGACCGGGCTTCATCTAAAGAGACAGTTAATCAGGAAAAAACTTAATATCTCTGGAACAGATGCCGATGTTTAGAACGCTTACACTTTTTAGTTATCATAACAACCGGCGACCGACCGCCAACGTGTACCAAACATATATTTGTCTCTGTGAAAGCCTATTGTAAGCGTATGTGTTTGAAATATGGCAGGGTTATGCTTCATTACGCCCTCGCCGTCGATACATAATTCCCGTAGAGCAAATAAACACCGTTGAAAGAATCTGGAATGCAAAAAACAAAAACATTCACAAACAAAATAATATACACATTCAGAAGAGCCACGTAGGCAAACACATACACATATATACATATATTTACACACTTATGCAGACATTGAGTTTGTGTGCGCATGTATATATATATATATATATATATATATATATATATACTTACTGGGAAAAGGAAGCGTGGCGTTCGATCATATAATAATATAAATAATATATAGATATATGCATATATCCATTCATAAATATTATGTACATATATGTATAGATATATCCATATATTTATATATTATTTATATTATTATATAATATATATATATATATAATATAATACATACATATGGATATACATACATGCATATATATATCCATATATATACATATATGTGTATGTATCTCTCTCTCTCTCTCTCTCTCTCTCTCTCTCTATATATATATATATATATATATATATATATATATATATATATATATATATATATATACACATATATACAGGCATATTCACATATACATCCATTCTTATATATATGCGTAATCACATACATTCGTACACATACACACACACGCACTCACACACAAATACACACATATATATGTATACATGCATGCCTGCATACGCACATGAACAACACCCCAACACAAATATGCCACTCACACACGTATATACACTATTTGATACACACACACGCACACACATGCATGCGTACACACCTGTATACATTTGATTAGGAACATTTCTTTTATACATTCGGTGTGAAATGTTATTTTAACAAGGACTGTTATCTTACAACACAGTCAATGACCACAATCACACACCCCTCTCTCGTTTTCTTTCTTTTTTCTTTCCTTCTTTCTTTCTCTCTCTCTCTCTCTTTCTCTCTTATACACACGTCCCTGCATGTATACACAAACTCCTGCTGATGCAGTGGCTTGCATAAACACATGCGTACATATATATGTATATGTGTGTGTGTGTGTGTGTATGTTTGCGCGAGTGTGTGTGTATATATATGTATATATATGTATGTATGTATGTATGTATGTATATATGCATGTATGTGTGTGTATGTAGGTATGTATGTTTGTATGTGTGTATGTAGTGGTAGACAGAGACAGGAACGCACGGACATTGTTGCAAGCGGTGGGCACAGAAGAAAATATTTAGAAATACGAATATTTAAAAGACAAACATGAAATTTCCGCAGCTGCTTACACTGAGTCAACAATGCGCGTAGCAACATGGGCGCTGGTGAAACTACTACTACTACTACTACTACTACTACTACTACTACTACTACTACTACTAGAAGAAGTAGTTGTGGTTGTGATGATGATGCGGATGATGATGATGATGATGATGATAATAATAATAATAATAATGATGATGATGATGATGATGATGATGATGATGATGATGATGGCGCAGACGATCATGATGAGGATGAGGATGAGGAAAATGAGGTAGATGAAATGATGATGATGGTGATGATGACAGCAAGGGTGGTAATGATACAGAAGTGATAGAGGAAGGAAATAAAAGAAAATAAAATGAAGAGGAAGAGAAGAAAAAGCAGGAGGAAGAGGAGGAGGGAGGGGGAGAAATTTTTGAAGCCAATAAAAACAAAATCAAAACGAATTTCAAGCCGAAATATTAAAGAAAATTGAGAAATAGAAAAGAAAACGAAATATAAAAATAGGAATAAAGACGACGATGATGATGGTGGTGATGATGATGATGATGATGATGATGATGATGGTGGTGGTGGTGGTGGTGATTATGATGGTAATGAACCTTGATTAGATTTATGATGACGAAGACAATTTTCATGGAATTGATAACGATGATGATAACGATGATGATGATGATGATGATGATGATGATGACGACGACGATGGCAACAAATCGAACGACGGTGATGACCAAAACGGTAACGGTATCAAAAACAAAGATTGAAAACACACACACACACACACACACACACACACACACACACACACACACACACA
>NC_068993.1:61002532-61007151 GCF_001194135.2 Octopus bimaculoides | reverse complement strand
ACACACACACACACACACACACACACACACACACACACACACACACACAGAGTACAGAACGAAACCAAACAACGCCATTCCTCAAATATAAACACACACAACAATAACACAAACAAACGAACATATTCTCATATTCTCATATTCTCATATTCTCATATTCCCATATTTATAAAGCAAATGAAAAGTAAAGAAATTATATTCCAAACAAAGAAAAATTCGAACCAATAAACGACTCAAAACGAAGACATTCAATACAAAACAACAATAAACAACAACAACAGCACCAACAACAAAATAAATATTAACCTTGCCTCTAATAAAAATACTAATAAAAATACTAAACATAGAACCAATTTTATTTTGTTATTACAATAGTTGAAAAGTTTAAATAGTTTAATATTTATGTTGATTTTGTATTTAATTGACTCGTGTGAGAAGAACTCGGAGAAATTGTGTGAAAACTATCGTCTTCACACAGATTTTTTTTTTTTATTTTCCAATTTATTTTGGTTTATTAATATTTTTGGTTCCTTTTTTACTTGTTTTTGCATGCCCTGCTTTATTTTTACTTCCTTTAAATTTTAAATTTTTATGGTGATTCTTTTTCAATGTTTTAAGTTTCTATTTTCATTTTCTTTGTTTTTTTTTCTGTGATTTCCTTCATTCTTTTGTTTTTTCTTTCAATTAACACTCATTTCGATTTAGGGTTAATTATCCAACGGATGCTCTACGACAACTCTCTTTATTTTGCGGTTATATTGTGGTGCTGGTGATTGTGATGGATTGTGTCGAATTCAGAAAGCAGCCAAGTTATTCATGAAGTCGGTTAATCTATTTACAAGACACACCAAACAACAAAGTTAACCACCCATTTAGCTCTCTCTTCATCAAGAGTCTACCTGTTAAATTATCCGTCTCTCCATCCATTTATTCATCTGTTCATTCACCCATTCATATAACCCCCACCCCATCTATCCATCCCGCAATACACCAGTCCACGCATCCGTCCGTCCACACGTCCGTTCGTCCATCTACCCAGTCACAAATCTATTTGTAGTCTTATTCACTATCACGCACCGAAGACTTCATAACATTTAATATCATCAGCAATGTGGTTTAATTCTCTTCTTAAATTTTCCTAATGTTACCGAAAAATTTAAATATCTTTTGTTTCAATAATTAACTTGAAGGAATCACTTACAATTGGCAAAGATTAAAATTACCAAAAATGTATTGAAGCAATATAATGTTTAGTAAATTCTTTAAACAGCTTTATCTATAGAATGAAATTGGAGTCATTATCTACAATATTATTCTGCTACAATAAGACCATATTGGTAACACTTTAATAAATCTTTATAGGATGAGGTACGTTTTTATTTTCATATCGGAGAAAATTGTAAATGGCTGAATTTAAAGATAAAGTCTCAATCAATGCAGAACAATCGCGATACCATTCAGCTGTGGATTCTAAGGCTTGGCTGTGGGGTAAGGAGCTTTCTTCCCAACCACTTGGTCTCAGGTTCAGTCCCACTGCGTGGCACCTTGGGCAGAGGTCTTCTACTATAGCCTCGGACCGACCAAAGCGTTGTGAGTGGATTTGGTAGACGGAAATTGAAAGAAACACGCTGTATATATATATATACATATATACATATATATAGTTGGAATCTATAAAAAAAAAACAAAAAACAAAAAGCAAAAGACAAAGACAGGTGTGTAAACAACAAACAGGTGTATTAGTTTAACGCTCGGGAGGTGGGAAAGTATTTTACGTTTCGAGCCTACGTTCTTCAACAGAAAGGAACACAAAAATAAACAGAGAAAGAATAAAGAAAGTTTTAGTGGTTAGCGGTCAATCATGGTATATATATATATATATATATATATATATATATATATATATGTGTGTGTGTGTGTGTGTGTGTGTGTGTGTGTGTATGTGTGTGTGTGCGCGCGTGCGTGTGTGTGCGTGCGCGTGCGGGACTGCGTTTGTCCTTCACCACCACTTGGCAACCGGTGTTGGTATGGTTACGACTCCATAACTTAGGAGTTCGACAATAGAACCCGGCTTAAAAAAAGAACTGGCGTCAATTTGTTCGACTAAAATTCTTCAAGGCAGTGCCCCAGCATGGCCGTAGTCTAATGACTGAAGCAAGTAATAGAAAAGATGAAAGATATATCAGTAATATAAACTCGTACACGACACTGAATTTAAAATGTCATCAGTTGGTTTTAATAATGAAGCAAATTATATAAATGATGCGCAGGGGTGGCTGTGTGGTAAGAAGCTTGCTTCTGCGCATGCGTCACTCAGAGCACATTTGGTTTGTCGTCAAAATTACTATGTAGTCTAAAATGCGTGCGTATGTAGATATATGCGTGCATATGTAGAGATATGTGCGTGCGTATATGGATATATGCGTGCATGCGATAATATACGAAGTATTAGACACGTTTTGACTTTGTCACTACACAGTAATTTCCCTTTGTTTTTAACGGTCATTTTTCACAGGAATTTTCAATTGGCCGGATAATTGAAGAGATGTTGGCATGGGCTCCCACCCTGGCATCCGAAACTCAGAGTTTTATCATGGCTACTGAATAAGTGTCACATATTTTTACAGATAAATTCCTCTATTTGCATAATATCGAGGTCTCTTTCTTTCTTTTGTTGTCTTTCCTGTCAAATATATATGTTTACGTCTCCATAACTAGCGGTTCGGCAAAAAGAGTAGCGATAGAATAAGTGTGTTAGGTTTCAAAAAATACGTGCTATGGTCGATTTGTTCAACTGAAACCCTTCAAGGCGGTGCTCTAGCATGGCCGCTGTCAAATGACTGAAACAAGTAAAAGATAAAAAAAAGATTGATTATAATTATTGTCGATTTTCTTCCCGAGATGAGATAGGGTTTCTTTCAAGGGCTACATAAGCGGATTGCCGCAGAATAATATCATAGATTAACATGGATCTAAGAGGCGGAAATTCAATCCAAATTAACGTCGGTGGATTAATACGGAAGCAAGGTGATCCAGGTTAGAGTGACAGTAAAGTCAAGCCGTGAGGTGGGGGCGTCATGATTCAAATATAGCAACGTTAGCGGGGATCTGTGAGAATGTGATATGATCGCATAACATAGACCGGTTAGATATTAAAATATATCCAATAGGATATTATTAATGTGGATCTCCGAGGAAGAGAAGCGACCCAATGTAATGATATCGATCTCGACATCTGAGGCGATGTTCCAAGGTAACAACACATCTCCGGTCTACGCTTTTCTCTTTTAATTGTGCATGCAACAGTAAAGTGATGTTGTATAGCTTAATATGACGACCGTTCTCCAAGAATACTCCATGGAATAGAGACCTATTATGTTGTATTGACCATTTCTGGTTGCGGTGGTGGAAGTGGTGGAAGTGGTGGTGGCGGCGGCAGTGTTGGTGGGGCTGTGATGTAGAATCTGAATCGGTTTAACAATGGTGTACATACAGCATGAGAATCAATTGACAAATATCAGTGAAGGGATATATGGAGATCTTCATGGCATATCTTTTGGATTCATGGAATTCAAGAACTATGCATTGCTAAGAGCGAAGACGGAGAAAAAGAGAGAGAGAGAGAGAGAGAGAGAGAGAGAGAGGGAGTGGGGGTAATGAGGCAGAGAGAGTGGGATGTGTGTATATATATATATATATATATATATATATATATTACATATATATATGTATGTATGTATGAACATATATACCGGGAGAGAGAAGGGAGAGTGTCATAGATAAAAAGAAAGAACAAGAGAAAATGGGAAAGAGATAGAGAAGAGGAAACACAGAAAGTGACAGAGTGAGAGATAGAGAGAGAAAGAGAGAGAGAGAGAGATAGAGAGAGAGAGGAGCGAGAGAGGTGGGGTGAGGTTGTATATAACAAAGTTCATAAAATATACGTACGATGAGATTATATACACATATTTAGAGAGGGAAGAAAAGGAAATCTAGGCAACGTATACACACACATGGAAACAAGGATACACACACACACATGCACACATGCATAGAGAAAGTGAGAGAGAGAAAGATAAAGAGAGAGAGAGAGAGAGAGAGAGAGAGAGATCTATAAATTGCATTTGCCGTTCTTTCAGACAAAGGGTAAGACACAACTGCACACGCACACACAAACACACACACAAGCACACACACACACATACATACATAATACATACATACACACACACACACACACACACACATATATGTATATATATATATATATGTATATATGTATGTATTTATGTATGTATGTATGTGTGCATGTATGTATGTGTGTATGCATGTGTGTATGTATGTATGCATACATTCAAGTGTCAGGTTTTAACATATTTAAATAGGGAGCTTTATGTATCCATGACTCGATCCGAATGAATATGATTTACTTCTTGCATGCATATCCATCCATCCAGGTATATCCGGATATCTACACAAATATCCAGCTACATTGTAATATCCCTGTATCAACAATATAGAACAATATATGGATTTTCCTATTGATTTCAAATTCCCCCTCTACACACACACACACACACACACACACACACACACACACACACACACACACACACACA
>NC_068993.1:60997507-61001817 GCF_001194135.2 Octopus bimaculoides | reverse complement strand
TATATATATATATATATATATATATATATATATATATATATATATATATATATATGTATGTATATATATACACACACATATATGTGTGTGCATTTATAATCACAAATATATTTATTTATTAAGGGCAACTTGCAACGATGTGTACCTCAAGCTATGGAAGTAAGATCACAGTCTATCAAATCTTTTAAGTCTTTTGAGAGAAAAACTACAAAAAGAAACCAAGAAAATTGAAAAAAATGCACACACAAACCACCCTTGCAAAAAACACATAAATAAAACTACAAAGAATGCTTCGCTATGAATCATAGAAAATAGAAATAATCTGAAGAAATATACAGGAATAAACATATAAAAAATATCCTGACAATACGTATGTTATGATGTAGAAAACGGATTTTAAATGATTCGATATTGCAGACTCTTCATTCTGTAACTGGATTGATAGAACGTCAGACGAAGTATTTTCCATTATTTACTTTTGTCTCGTAAGGTTAAAAACTCCATCATGCCTTGGTATTGTTTTCTATCTCACTGTCTATGGTCGATAAAATAAGTACTGGTTAATGATTTCGATTAATTTGATGAATTTATTAAATACTGTCGTGTTAAATGTGAAAATGTAAAAAAAGAAACACAATGAAAATAACTCCCCACCAAAAAAAAAAAAAAAATCCCCGATCTTACGTGTATTACGTTTTTCTGGCTTCCTAGAGCAAAATGGATGTTCCTGCTCTGAAAATTCTGTTCAGACATAAATTCTTCACGGAAAATAATCCATTTGTTCAGTTGTTGTTCCGATAAGGAAAAGCATTAAGATTATCAAACTCCATTCCCTGTCTTTCCTATACAACAATTTAGCCTTTTCCCTCTTTAAGGTGGCGCTGTGCGAATGTTTCATTCGTTCAAGAATTGTCGACGTGTTTCACATGAAAAGTAAGACTAAACATTTCGAGCATTAGCGCAGTGACATGAATTAAAGAAATTCTTACTCGATTACAACGATTACAGCACGTGACTGATATTTCTACTCTATCGACCGTTGAGGAATTAATAGCAAAGATGGCATCAGTGGCATTCGAACTCAGGACGTAACTACCTGCCGTAAATCATTCAACTAATTCTGCCAATCCACAGCCTCTTTTTAAAGACGATTGTAGTAGGTAGGGTCTCTGAGCGAAAAGGATATCTACGGACGCAAAATTAATTCCAAATGTAAAGAAATGGATGTGAAATATTCAAAACTAAATCCTTATCAAAACATCGTGGTTACTCATTAAAAAGAAAAAAAGATGAAATGCTCCAACGAAAAGGATTATTGGCACATCAAGAGGAAACAAAACAGCTAAATAAGGGCAAAATAAAAATAAATGCGTAGAGAAAAAATATCGTAAATATATCATTAACCCCGAACATCAAACTAGTAGTATGAAACTTAATGCAAAAATATCCTTAAAGCTCCAAACAAAATGACGGCCGAAATAACTGCTAGAAACATAACAGCAAAGACATAAATAGATACGTTTCGATACCACATGCACATTTTACAGGAACACTTTACACTCAGAACTCTAATCTAAAAGTAAATTTAAATCTTAACGTACATGTGATTTACGGAAGATACATCCTAATAAAACAAAGCGATATCAGGCACGAAAATAGAATACGAAAAAGAAATAGCATAGTACAACATCGCAACAAGAAAACGACTTAAAATACAAACAAAATAATAAAAAAATAAGAACATAAAACACGAACAGGGGTGCAATATCCACAAAATAAAAACAGTACAAAATAGAGAAAAACCAAACTCATGAACGAATACAGAATTCTGATCAGAAAATCGTATCCAGGACAAGACAAACGAAAATATAACTAAGGCAGAAATGTCAAAAAGATTTAAGAATAGACCATTCTGAAGATGGGATATTTAAGAATGACAATAACCTAACGACAGAAATAATGCAAGAACTAAGATCAATAGAAGATGTTTGTATGGACAACGAAAGACTCTCCAAACGAGAAAATTGAACGTTGAAGTAGCAGCAGTAATAGCGCAATCGTGAAAGCGACATGAAAAGTCGGTAGCATGAGGATAAATCAAATTCTCTTCGCAACAGCTACAGTAGTAACTTGGAAACCAGGAACAACCTCACATATTCTTTTACAGGAACATCAAAACCCGATCAAAGCAAAGATACAAAGCAAGAGCCATTGTCTGTGAATTCTTAATGAAATTTTTAACGAAAAAGAAACAGAAATAAGAAAGAAGAGACGGAAATAAAAGAATGTATTGGGGCATTAAATTCTTGTAAAATTGCAAAGAATTCGGCGCTGTAAAACATGACCACTTTTCGCAGAAAACAAAGAATTCGATTCCAGAGCAAAACGATTTTAACAAGACGTAGTTTACATTATTTATATTATTTACGTTTGACGGATATTTGTCCTCGTCCTGTTTGTTGTTAACACAACGTTTCGGCTGATATACCCTCCAGCCTTCATCAGGTGTCTTGGGGAAATTTCGAACCTGGGTTCTCATTCCTAAGGTATTTTTCGATGTTATTATTATTATTATTATTATTATTATTATTATTATTATTCAGGTCTCTGATTGGAATCGAACTCGGAGTCTTGAGGTTAGTAGTCTGCACTCTTAAGCACTATGCCATATGCCCACGGGCGTAATTCCTCATCTCTTAAATATAGAACTGTAGATGTAGTTTAGTAGAACAGAGAAACAGCAAAAGAATGAAAATGATTTGGAGATGTATAGCCAGGAAAAGGATCCCTCGGAATCAGTGTTCGAACCAATGACTGTCGTAACATTTGAACAATCGTAGGAAGCCATGTCAGTTGAAGAAATAGACCAAACGCCACAAAAAGGTGGGCTGGGGGTAGGGAACCCCAAATAATGAACAGCAGTACGACATTAAAAAATGATAAAATTCCCCAACATTTGGCTGTAATGTTTAACACGTTCATATTCGCGAGACAAGAGAATTAATTAAAACACTATTATTATGATAGAAGAAAAAGAGGAAAAGAGAAAACTTACAAACAGTTATTAATGAACAAGCCTCGATGTGAGAAATAGCCAAAATGTTCTCACAGCTCAGCTAGCTTTAATACAGGAGAAAATACGAAAATATCTAATTTCTCGCTAGTTGAATACGATATTATTGTACCCATTGGATATGTTGCAACATTTTAATCGTCAATCGGTTGGGCAAGAGTGTTGCTGTCAGTTGGGCAGCTTTATGTCATATCGTATTAATTGCGCGCAAGATGGCTTTCTTGGCCTAAGAACACATCCCAGTGATTCAGCAATACAACAGTCTATTGCAGTTGGGGCAGCACATGTCCAATATAATGTGACAAACTAAGAAATGTTTCTATATAATTATAAATATGAATATATAAATGTATGTATGTATATATACATACATACGTACATACATACATACATATATACATATATATATATATATATACATACACACACACACACACACACACACACACACATATATATATACATCTTCCTTGTAAAAATAATTGTTTAACTTTAATGAAATTTATTGATAGCGTTTCAATTAATGTTTGATAATTTTTATATAAGTTTATAGGAAACACAGATTACTGCATTTATAAGTTTGTATGTATGTATGTATGTAAGTACATCCACGTGTATGTAAAATACTATAAAGGTAATTTCTTGGTTAATTAAAATAATCTCCACTTGTAGAGGTTGTGTCATAATTATCAAATGGTAATTATCAGATCCACTAGAACAGGGGAGATAATCACGAGGATCAAGAATTTCTCAAAAACTGGTGTGTTATTTAGAAAGAGATCCATGCATATGTGTGTGTGTGTGTGTGTGTGTGTGTGTGTGTGTGTGTGTGTGTGTGTGTGTGCATGTGCGCAAACGAGCACATTTGGAAAAAGTGTATCAGTTACTCGATATAAAACGTAGACTAAAGAATTCACGTAACAGATATTACGTCATCGTTTCTCCCAGTTTCCACTTTACTGCTCTTCATCACGAAAATAAGAGAGGAAAATAGTAAACGAAACAGCGAGTAACGATTATCTTGAAACTTCTTTTCCTTTTTCTTTTTTTTCTTTTTATATCTGTTGCTACAATATGTATACGTGCAGATAGACATAAACAAATATTCGATCAGGTAGTCTTAGGATGGAAACACGACGCATACATAGAAACCAGACAACTAGGACACTCGCAGACACACACACACACACACACACACACACACACACACACACACACACACACACACACACACACA
>NC_068993.1:60985606-60997299 GCF_001194135.2 Octopus bimaculoides | reverse complement strand
TATATATACACAGATATATAAATCATATATATATAAATATGTATATATGTGTGTGTGTGTGTGTGTGTGTATATGTGTGTATGTGTGTGTGTGTGTGTGTGTGTGTGTGTATGGCAGGAATGAGATTGAAGATGAGGACAAAACTTCCTGATTAAATTACTGTTTATACCAAAGGTTATTCCCGTTAGGACTTCAGTTGTTATCCAATGCACAAACATTGATTGGACGGTCATATAATATCGCTAATTCATTTTCGCCTGAACGTTTCTACTCTGAGCGAATCCGGGGTTAGAAAACTATATGCTGCCCCTGTGCGACTAGCATATAATATACACACATTCACGCATACGTGTTTACGCATATACACCTATATATTTATGTATATATACCTATATACACATACGTTAATAATGATAATAGTAATAATAGTAATAATAATAATAATAATAATAATGATGATGATGATGATGATGATGATGATGATGATGATGATGATGATAATGATGATGATAATAATAATGATAATAATGATAATAATAATAATAATAATAATAATAATAATAATAATAATAATAATAATAATAATAATAATAATAATGATGATGATGATGATGATGATGACGGTAATAATGATAATGATAATAATAATAATAACAATAATAACAGTAGTAGTAGTAGTAGTAGTAGTAGTAGTAGTAGTAGTAGTAGTAGTAGTAGTAATGATAATAATAATAATAATAATAATAATAATAATAATAATAATAATAATAATAATAATAATAATAAAACTGCAAGAATTCTTAGTATTTTCCCTGCTTGAAATACATTTTTTTGTATTTTTTTTGTATGAAGTCATTTCCTAATTTGTACATGGGAGCTTATCTGACCAATCCTTACCAAAATTTAATCAACGATTAGAGACAGAAAAGTTATGGCTAACTGTGTAGAATCATTTCAAATTTGTTTTCAACGTCATTTTTCTACTCTTATTGCTTTAAGCATGACGGCTACTTCTCTACAAGACATTCAGAATCGTACCACTATGAAATCTTGCGCACACGTACGCTGAGACACACGCACACGCACGTGCGCGCGCAGGTGTGTGTGTGTGAGTATGTGCTTTGAAGGCCCTGCTACAGGCCGGGCACTGGTGGCCTGCTGCGACTAAAGCAAAAAGTTGGCTCTGGACTTGCGCAGCTCACGTTTTCTTTGCGCCCCTGCATTCCTGTTCTGTTCGTAGGAACTGACATGTCTGTTGATGCAGCTTCGTCAGGCAGGGCGGTCTTGGCTTTGCGTTTCTCAGGAACTGTTCAGGAATCTATATATACGATGCCATCAATGTCAGCGAAGGGGACCCGTTAAAAATTTCTCTTTGAACGTTTTCTTCTAAAACGATGGCGACTCACCCGACCTAAATCAGCAACTGGTTTTTCTATCCAGTTGTAAATAGGTGAAACATCTTTTACTAACCAACGTAGCGTTCTTAAGTCTGGATTGAAAAATATAACTCACACCACTTGCCTACTAATATCAACCATACCAACGCACACAGTACAGCATCACTAAATTCTATTTATGATGACGTAAGAACTCTTCTCTTTTCAATTCGATTTCGACTTTGCATCTAAAGCATGAACTACTTCAGTGCTATATCAAAGACCGTGGTTACTCTTCTATCGGCCATATAACAGTAATAAAATACTAGGACGAAACTCGCCCCAACTTGAACAAATTTGTAGCAAAAATAACTTTTGGCAACAAAAATCTTGTTTTATAAAAAATGGTCTGCTTTCGTGCTATTAATCCATCGTCTCAAAAACTTTGAGAATTGGCCAAAATCTGCCATAAGAGAGATTAAAAATATTGTAAACAAACTTCTGCCACCGTCATTAAATTCTCCTATATCTCCACGTTTATCTAATCCGAATCAGAGATATTTTGCAACCACAGTTCGTAAAAACTTTTTTCACATTTTCCAAACTGTCATTGAGTGACAGGCCATTTTTCGGCATACATACATACAGACAGGCAGACAGGTAGACAGGGAGACAGCCAACCAGACAAGTTGATAGATATGTAACAGGTCACTACTTAAAATCTAATCTGCAGTTTTTTGTTTGTTCAGTTAGAAGAATTTAGCGAACAGCTTAGAATATGTGAAATCTTGTCAGACCATCTTGTGGATATGACGAAGTCCGCAATAATCTAACCAAACAGCAACAAAACATCGTCTTCTTCAATGGAGGTCAGTAAAAATTCTCGCGAATCCGAAATTGTTGATGGAAAAATCATTCAAGGGTTGATTAGACAAATCCGTTTATAAAGATGGTAGAAAACAACTCGATGGGGACAGACCGCATGTGGAGAAGACAGACGCATACGGGGAGAGAGAGAGAACAATGTCGGAGAGCCATTTTCAGACAGGGTTAGACAGTCACTGGTCAGTAAGAAGCTTCTGCAACAACCTATGGTCGGACAACTACTAACTCACAAGTACATTATGACACTTTCGAGTACATGGTACAACTGAATGACTCAATGTACTCACAAGTTCACCATGGTACAAGAGAATAAATAGCAGAGGGCACTCATATTCATTTACTTTCTCAATCACCCTCCTCACTGAATCTCTCTTTTATCTCAACGCCATCACAGAAACTATTCAACTAAATTACTAGGCCAGTGCAACGTTCACTCACAGAACCAGGCTACAGCTTTGATTCTATGTTCTCTATATTGTCATAACGCTTTGGAACGGACATGTCCAATTTCAACAATTAACAATAAAATGGAAGATAAACTTAAACGACAATCTACTGCTTTCAGCATTTGTTACATTAATCTCATTGTTAAATTGGGCAATTGACCTCCGAACGAAACGAACTACGCAGCCCTGCTTCCAAAACGTTACGCATGACTTCGGAAAAGTCCCGGAACAACGAACCAAACAATTTTCCATCTTATTGTTATAGATAGATAAATAATAGAGAGATACAAAGATAGCGATATATATATATATATATATATATATATATATATATATATATATATATATATATATATATCGAAAGAAAGATAGATAGATAGATAGATAAGTAGATAAATAGATAGATAGAAAGCTAGCTAGCTAGCTAGATAGATAGATAGATAGATAAATAGTTGGATAGATATATATGGTTGTGTAATTATGTATGTATTTATATAATACTTATCGATTCATAGAAAGTTATGTGGACTTGTCGCTGTAGTGTTTGATAGATGAAGGTTAATATATGCAATCATATGCGAACATGTATCAATGCATGGGATAATGGAATGAAGTCTCGATAGATCTTTCGTTACTTAGATATACTAACCGATAGACATCTAGAGAGCAATCCTATCAAGAGATTGCATCTTTCGTATATACTTTCACAAATCCATCCATCCATCCATCCATCCATCCATCCATCCATCCATCCATCCATCCATCAGTCCGTACACCACTTGACACACATACAAACACACACACACACACACACACACACACACACACACACACACACACACACACACACACACACACACACACACATGCATATGTAAATATATATACATATTTGTACATATTTGTACATGAATTTATCATTTAAAGGCACACAAACACACACATTGGTATACACACATTAAGACTTCAAACAATAGCTATGTATTTATATATGATGATAGTCCGACCTTGTAAGATATAAATATTTTTTATCTTACTAAAATTGACTTGAAACCATGGTACAGAATATAGATTGGTAAAAGTTTTTATTTTTCATTTCCTTTCGAAATTATCCCTAATTTTTGTGGTATGTAGTCTTTTGCTGCTATTTCTAGCGAGTAGATGTCCTATTATAGGTATCTCTGCATTTTAAATGAATAATACATAGTCTATTGACTGTTTTTTTTTACTCTCGCTAGACCACTGGTGGTAAATAAAATTTCTAAAATTTTTTTGCTACCCTATAATTTATTAATATATATAATATATATATATATATATACATATATGTACGCACAAACAAACACAGACACACACACATACACACATATATATTTACATATATGAGATATGCATTTATAACAGATTGACATTCATAATCCAGTGCATATTTATGCTATGAAATGAGGGGCCAATTAAAGAAAATTCTCTCCTTAATTTAACAAGCCACAAGGCATTTTGATGGTAAACTTGTGTCGGGCAATACTGGGATGAAGACGAAGAAATAGACGAAACAGAGGAATATAACCACTTCAAACGTTGAATCTATGTATCTCCACGTTGCTCCTTGTTCTACCAGGTTTCTACATTCTTCGCACACAATATCGTTATGTAACTTATTTCATAAAATATTATATATATATATGAAATATATAATTTATTTAATGTAATACGTAGCTTAATCGATTTATAACCATTAAGGAACGATTAGACTTATTACGCACTTCTACATACACACGCACTCAGACACACGCACAGACACACACACTAGTTATATATATATATATATATATATATATACACACACACACACTTATATATGTTCATGTTAAATAAACACATATACACGCGCGCGCTTATGTGTATAATAATATACGAGGTTAAGTCAAAAGTATCCGCACATTCGCCTATTCTTTCGGTTGGCCACCTTCTAACAGGCGGTACTCTTGTAGTTACATAACCGAAATTTGACCTTGATTGCTCCAGGTTTCTTTTCCTTTCGAACTAAACGCCGTGGTCTATTCTCAAATCAAGAATTATTGTTGAACGACAATGCACGCCCACATACGGCTGAAATTGTTGGCCTTGTGCTAAAATATGAAACCAATAATTATACTTGCATATAACTGTGCACAAACACACATGTTTAAGTAGCACCTATGGAAATCTGAAATTCTGCGAGAATGAAAAAAACAACATGTTAATCAGATCAGCCAAAGTCTATAACTTTCCTTCTATACATTGGACAATAAATAACACATAAACCTTCTCAACAGCAACCCACATCTGTGGACAAGATTATTGTTTTCCGAATTCGAACAAAGATCGAGGTTTCAGTTGTATTTTGATCGTAGTTTTTTTTTATTGTAAGACTTTAACATTTTGTTGCGTGATTTTATGATTTGAAGAATACATAAGAATGAATATACAACATGGCGTCACCGTATATCTTATAGAAGAAGGTGACCCATTCACCTTATAATGGTGACTTTTTCTCTACGTTTAACCTACCTCTGTCACTGTTGATAAGAGATTATCCATGTCTTTTTACACAAATAGAGAAACATTTAATTCTACATCATAATGGTGTATTGTTAAAAGAAAGTATGTAAGACATTGACGGATGGGGGTGACCCACCCGTCACTAAATAAGGAAGCTGGAGAAAAGGGAGCAAATTTGTACACAAATTTGTAAGTAACGGAAGAAATTGTGGATATCAGATAGATTTTTGTTCGAGTTCACGTTCTGTGCAAACGTTACTAAAAGGCAAGACGAGATTGATTGGTAGAAGGCATTAGAATATTCTCACTAAAAGAGAAAGTACTTCGAATTGTATTCTTCCTCCGAAAAGACAGTTTGTCAATTGGAAATTTAGTTGAAAGAAAAATGATAATTGTTCAAAGAAAACCTGTATATATTACAATATAAACTTTGTTTTAAGAACGTAACTGATATAGGCGCAGGAATGGTTGTGTGGTAAGTAGCTTGCTTACCAATCACATGGTTCCGGGTTCAGTCCCACTGCTTGGCACCTTGGGCAAGTGTCTTCTACTATAGCCTCGGGCCGACCAAAGCCTTGTGAGTGGATTTGGTAGACGGAAACTGAAAGAAGCCCGTCGTATATATGTATATATATGTGTGTGTGTGTGTATATGTTTGTGTCTCTGTATTTCCCCCCAAACATCGCTTGACAACCAATGCTGGTGTGTTTACGTCCCCGTAACTTAGCGGTTCGACAAAAGAGACCAATAGAATAAGTACTAGGCTTACGAAGTATATGTCCTGGGGTCGATTTGCTCGACTAAAGGCGGTGCTCCCGCATGGCCGCAGTCAAATGACAGAAACAAGAAAAAGAGTAAGAGTATATATATGCGCAAGTTCAGAGCGAACTCCTTTGCCTTCACTTCCGAGCAGGCATCGGATTGGTTGGCCACAACTGGATACGCCATGCCCCGTCCTCTTCTGCTGCCCTGTGATGTCTTTGGTCATCGTCGACAACGACGGACGAACAAAAAATAATATTAGAGATTCTACTACGATGGTATTTTATTACATTCCACACCTGATTTAGCTTATCGTGAGCAATTGTTGCATATGGTTCGGTTTGCTGACATTTGCTTTAAGACAGAAGAATGTGAAACTCAAAGAGTCATTTATTGACTTTCCACTGGAGAAGAGAAAAGTTTCTGCCAGTATTGATAAAATGATATCCACAAAATTGGAAGTAGATAGAATATTATTGAGTGGATGCTGTTTACATTGTTATAATAATGCCGCTGTCATGCCGGATCGTCAGCCAAGTGTTCAGCAAAAAATTTTAACAAAATGTCTTAAAGCAGTGTTTATAGACTGTGACAACCAGAGTTTGAACTTAGCATGTCTTCATAGAACAAGTCGGGAAACAGGCAAATTTCTTTTTTTTATTACTGAAGACGTTTATAATTTCTTTTTTTTTTTTCATTCAGCAACTGTTTAGAACAAATTGCTGGGTGTTTATGAATTTGTCAAGCATGAATCACATATACTGTGGAATGAAAGAGATGGGGTAGCAAACGCTGTACATGGGAACGAGATGAATTGGTTGGACTGCTAGAATAATTAAGAGAATGAAACAAAAAGTGTGCTATTGATATTTTGTGACGCATTCTTACATGAATTTTCTTTACATTGCATTTTTGTAGAAATTTTGTTTTAACGTCCACCGATGGAAAGCAGAAACATCTTGTAGAGACGTAAATGAAAATTAGAGAAGCTGCTGCTGCTGCTGGTGTTCATACTTCGAAAGAGAAATTGTCAGAATCATATGAAATGTTCTGTCAAGCAGCACTTAAAGCGGGAAACAATCAAAATGTAACATGGGGATTGACCACTCAAAGAAGGAAATATGATGTAATGGAGTGCACAGAGAAAATGCAGAAGATTCAGAATTGACTGCTGAACAGGAAATTTGTTGCATCACGAACGATGATGATATTGATCGCTAGATTACAGAAATAACCGGAAGATTTCCTCACTGACGAGATTTAGATCCACACTTTAGATATATACTAGATGTGCAAAATTATTTGCTGAAGATTTTGAAGAAATTTACAAGAAAATGTTGACTTAAAACGAAAACATTTTTTATTGAAGGATTAGAATTGTACAAAGAAATTAAATTCTATCCAATGTTGGTAAGTTAGAACAGACTGATTTCTTTGAAACATATTTCACAACAAATTTACTAACGATTCTATTTCCTTTGGAGAACATGATTTCCCAAATTTTAAAATTGTATTACAGATTATATGAACAACTGTGTTTTCTGTTACCGGTTGGGAACTGTTCTCCAAGAAGCTGGAATTAATTCTGACATACTTCACAATCTCAATGATTCAACAACAAATTAATAACGTGTTAATACCCAGTATTGAAAAATACTTCCAAAATACCATAACTCTTGACAGATAATGGATACATTTGCTTTAGTGAAAGCATGAAAGCTTCATATATAATGTAACCATTAATACTAGGTTACTAGCTGTACGACATCTAATTAATTATATGTACAGTGTGTAAGCTAATCAAATATATTTGTAAATTTAAGTAATATATTACGCAGTTGTTTCATAATCCATGTACAACAATGACCAGCTTTGAATTTGACATGGGATAACCAGGGATGTAACACAGATTACTCTAGTCAACTGACTTTGAACAATACCGGGTGGCATAAATATTCACAACTTTGATACACTTGATCTTCATTTCTTCCAGGTTTGCAGTTGTGAGATTGTGCGATATTGTAAGGTTGTGACTCACAATTTATGATAATGTCATTCAGGAGGTAATTACTCGCGAAACAAATATACACTGGAGTAAAGACTGTTTGCCAACATAACATGGCAGTCCTGGTTTAGGACGAATATTACTGTAATTTAGCCCCAGGAGACATCGTCTTCAGCTGGCTATACGACACGATCTGTGTCCTTATATCTTCGAACAAGGGAATCTAGCACCTCCACTCAGCTCCAAACAATATCTGTGTATTGCGATTTCAGGTTTTTTTTCCCTTCATCAGCACAGAATAATTGTTCAACTAGAGACGATGTCTCCTGGGGCTAAATTAGAGCAACATTCATCCTAAACCAGGATTGCCGTGTTATGTTGGCAAAAAACTTTACTCCAAGGTACTGTTGCTGAATATTTCTCGTTGCGGGATTTAAAAATAGTAAATATATACTGATCAGAATGCTTGAAGTAGAGGTGCCAAATGAAATATGTGAATAATGTTATGTAAGCTTTGTTTGCTTGTGAGGGAGTGTGTTTGTGTGTGAGTTTGTGTGTGAGTTTGTGTGTGTGTGTGTGTGTGTAACTGTGGGAAATGATTGTGTATGAAAAGGTTTGGATACTTTATAAATGATACGATAAAGGCGTCATAGGTTGTCGATATGGACGAAGATTACCAGCAGATGGGAAGAGACACGATTGTCCAGTGCATGCAGTGGTGGTGATAACACCCACCCGTCGGGTCTCTAGTTTGTCGATAGGGAAATGGTCTGTAAATACACAGGATAGCTGCGAATACTCAATAAGCAGTCCTGGACAAGACATAAAACGTTTTGTCTTGAGTTTTCTCTTCGTTTGCAGAACAAATTACAGTTTGTGAAACTTGGTGTAGGAAACCCGCCAGTTTGACAGGCATTAGAATCGTATATAGGACCTGCGACCGTTGGCGAGATATCAACAGTCGAAAAACATTGTCTAAACTCGACCAGTTGTGGTTTAGTAGTGTCAACGTGTCTTGTGTAGTGACGGATTTGTCCATCGCTTCATATAAACTATTTCGAAATTTATGAATATGTTTTGCTTACTATTTTCTTTATACTTCTGTTTTCCTTATTTATTTCTGAGGTTTTTGTCAATTTCTAACACGATGCATTTTTTGGTCTCTTTGTAGAAATCATATTCAGATAAAAAGCGGATGCTTCTCCAGAAGATGTAACTCGCATGCCGGACATCTTTCTATTAATTATACGCATGTCGGCCATTATGCCATTAATTCTGTGAGCTGTATATTAGGAAAAACTTGTTAAAATTTACCATTATTGCACAGTTTTATGTTTTCTACCAGAATGGGGTATTATCGATGAATATATTGATTGGATAATTTTGCCTAAAAATGATGAATTGAAAGCAGATAAATTTGAGAAGAGATGAACGATTAGAAATCGCTGATAAAAAAAATAACGAATCTAAAATGATATCAGATAAAAGAAAGAAATTGACTCGACAGACACGATGTATGAAAGAGTATAGAAAACGTTTATAGGAAACAGTATATAGCCATTGAAGATCTAAATTTATACTTTCATTGAAGATGTAAATTTCTAAACCACAACAGAAACGACGATGATGGCAATACGCGTGTATATGCTAATATTTGTACATATGTACGTGTTAATTGTTCGAAATTTAACTATTGGAAAATATATGAACATTATGTTATCATTTAATCATATTATACGCATTTTCATTGGTGGAAATAATAATTAAAGGTTATTTTATTGATGTTTTCAAGATTTACCATTCAAAATAAATATTTCAACATTCTTTCATGGAAGAGTATTTTAAAATTTTTCAAATAGAAATAATGGTTAATTTTTTTTCTCTTTAATTGCAATATTAAACATTTGTCAGTTCCATCTATAAACATTTGCCATTTGGAATTATGTAGAATTATGGTCAAACCTTTTAAATTAAAATAATAAAGATATCCAAAATTAAATTTATTTAAATGATTTTCTTATTTCTAATATTTTCTTTCAAAACTAGGAAACTGTCTGAAATGTCTTTTGAGACGACATTTTGGTAGAAACTATATTTTGTTTAAGCTATGTTCTACATAGATTATTAATTCTGCTACACGACTGCACATATTTGGAAAGCCAAACTAATCGATAATCGTGGTTCGGTAATTGATGTGTACTTCATTTTATCGGAAGGATCGAAAGTAAAATTGACCAAGTAAGAGTTGTATTTAGGAAGTAAAGGGACTTAACAGTACAAAAATGTTTGTTGGGTCTCTAACGATTCTGAGAACCCACTTCCACCATTAAGTTTTACAGAATAATAATTATAACTATTATTTTGTTCGTCTCAGTAGAAATTTTAATAAGTGGGCACTACAGAAAATTAGTGAGGATCTCTTATTGTATTAAATAGATCCTCTTTGTATTCCTTATTTCACTATAATCTGTAGATAATCCACAATATCTATAGGGTCAGGTATTTGATTAGACTCAACGTTTGTCAAATTGTAGAGTTCACGATATTTTTGCTTCACTAAGCCTCAACATCCAACTAAAAATGATTTACACCCCGTTTTCCTCTGCAGTGGGCTTATTTACATTTTCCTCTCTCCCTGTATTCATCACTCATCACTCACCACTCACTCACTCACTCACTCACTTACTCAGTCTCTTTGCCTGTCTTTCTCCCTCCCTCTCAATCTCATTCGGCCTTAGTAAAGACTATAACCAGCAAGTAAAAAGCAGACCATGTTTGAATTCTGCAAAATGAAATATCTCATCGTTAGCCGAACACCTAAAATGTCAGTAATTTAGTCGAGTCGTGAGTTGTTGAGAACTGTCCACCCAGTCGACCTTATCATTCGTCTCAACCGGGGAAATATCTGAAATTATTTCACACTATTCTGTTGACACAATTTTTTTAATGGAGTTTCTTCCTTCATTTTGCAAACGTTTTTCAAACTCTTCAACCTTTAATACGTTGTGAGACGCAAACCAATTACTATTAATGAGATTTTCATCGGAGAAGCTACGGAATATCGATATTTTATGGCTATTTTGTGATTTAATCGATGGGAAGCGGATTATATAGACTCTGCAGGTCGGATCTATAGAGAAAAAAAATTATAATCACACGGATTTGTTCCGTAATGTTTACGCTGTGCGTTCAAGTCCTGTCTTCACCCTCCTTAACATTTAATCGGATCTTCTTATTCCGTAGTTCTTCATTTTCCCCAGCATCTTCACAATATCCCTAACAATATTTTCTACTCTCACCTAAACCGCTGCTTTTTCAGTTTCGATCCTTATATACAAGGCCTAGTGGTTAGAGCAGTGCCCTCAAGTTCCCTAGATCGTGGATTCGAATCCAGGGCCGGGTGACGCGTTGTGTTCTTGAGCAAGACACTTCATTTCACATTGCTCCAGTCCATTCAGCTGTTAATGGGTCACCCTGCACCGGAATATCTTTCCGATCAGGGTGAATGTTAGCCTGCTCGCCTAATCAGTGGGGTGGCATCGTCCGAAAGCTAAAACAATGCGAAGCACATTGCAACCAGCGATGTATAACAACACCCGATATATAGGTATATATATGTATATATGTATGTATGTATGTATATACATACATACATACATATACATATATGTCTTTATA
>NC_068993.1:60983610-60983777 GCF_001194135.2 Octopus bimaculoides | reverse complement strand
ACACACACACGCATTTACATAAATTCACACAGACACACACACACATAAACTCACTTGCACGCACAAACACATATGGTAATATATATGTGCAGATATATATTTTTGTACCTGATGCATATTTATGCAGCTATTGCTTGTTGGTTCTCTCTCTCTCTCTCATATATATA
>NC_068993.1:60978495-60981232 GCF_001194135.2 Octopus bimaculoides | reverse complement strand
TGATTAAATAAAGTTTACCTTGTCGCATTCTCCGCTCTTACCGTGTTCCGATCGAATCTGATCGAATCTTTTCTGTACCTCCTTGCGATAATGTAAACTTCATTTAACCAAGATACACTTGGCCCGAAGTGTATAGCCTGCAGTACACACCTCGCTTGGATATTTACCGTTTCCGAGGTTCTGCTCGCTATGAAACTTATGTATCCCAGATCTTATCTACTCCACCCCTTAACTCTTGTATTCTTATTCGCACACCCGGCAACCCTGGGTCGCCTACCGTGAAATATAAAAAGAACTTTTTTCAGTTTATCGCACTTCGATACGAAAAAAGCCATAACCTTCCGCCTCAATAAATCACTATTGTTCCTGAACGATGTGGGTGTGTGTGTATTAATTTACACACAAAGACAAGCGTAGATATGTATAGCACGCATATATAAAAAATACATATATACATGCATATTCAAGAGGAATGCATCTTCTTTGGGAGTTCGTTTGGTTTTTACGGTTCATGTGCGGAAATCGATTGTCCTTTCTGCCTAAATTCATCAACAATCGGCATGAGAGTAAACTATAAAGTCTTTTAAAGTAATGATTCACTTGGAAGTATATGTGAGTCTTCAAATTCACCGAAATTATGCTTGCAGCAATTTATGTAAACAAATTTCTAATCGGAATTCCTTCAGAGATTACAAAAAAAAAGTTTTCAGCACGTGAAATTTCGCTTTTATTCTATCACTGATAATAACAAAAGTATTAAATTTATATTTGTATATATATGTATATATATATATATATATATACATATATATATATATATATATATATGCATAAATGCATACCATCGTCGCTAAGAAACGCAATAACAACGACAAAAAAAAAATCATGATATTCTGTAAGGTACTAAGTTTATGGTCAAAGACAGACACCCGAGAGTGACAAAAACGCAATAGCGTTTTAAAGAAATGTCCTGCTTGGTCGCTCGAAATGATCACACAACACTTGAGAAATCTAATACACACAGACACACAAACACAGACACAGACACAGACACACACACACACACACAAATATATATATGACTGTGTGTGTATACATATATATATATATGTATATATGTGCATATATACATATAATGTATGTATGTATGTGTATCTATATTTACATGTGTATATGTATGTGTACAAATAAACATAGACATATACCTACATATATACTACATACAAATATACATTTTTATGAATATTAATGTAAGTGTATGTGTGTGTGTGTGTGTGTGTGTGTGTGTGTGTTGTATGTATATACATGTATAATGCTTCTCTGAAAACCATGCAACATTCCTGTGTGAATGTCTTCCCTCTCAGAAAGCCAGCCAGTGGATCTATTTGTGTGTCTCTCGACACACACACACATACACACACACACACACACACACACACACACACACACACACACACACACACACACACACACACACACACACATGCACACACCGATGCATGCGTATGTATACGCGTTGGGAACGCATGGGTAAGAGAGAGTATTCGAAGGTGTATTTGCTTACATAAATACAAAACCGTTGCTATAATATGTGACTTATTATTCTCTATTCCATTGTTTTACACAATTTTTATATTTATCATCTAAATTTTTATCGATTTCGTTTCTTTAAAGTTACTGGTGCGTTCTAAATATCGTATCGCATTTTCTATAACTCTATTCTTTCAGTACTTTATCGTCTGATTGAGTATATCCCTCGACTAATGAAAGTCGCATCAGAATATCTAAAGCATTTGTGATACGGTTTGTAGTTTTAAAATTATTTTCTGTTGCGAGACAACTTTTGCTGTTACATCAGCTCATTGCATATGGACATAAACAACTAAATGATTGTATACATGCATGCAGATATATAAGTAGTTATAGATCTATGTATATACATACGTAAATATATACACAATTCTATCAATCTATCTATCTATCTATCTATCTATCTATCTATCTATCTATCTATCTATCTATTTATCTATCTATCTATCTATCTATCTATATATCTATCTATCTATCTATCTATCTATCTATCTATCTATCTATCTATCTATTTATCTATCTATCTATCTATCTATCTATCTATCTATCTATCTATCTATCTATCTATCTATCTATCTATCTATCAATCTATCTATCTATCTATCTATCTATCTATCTATCTATCTATCTATCTATCTATTTATCTATCTATCTATCTATCTATCTATCTATCTATCTATCTATCTATCTATCTATCTATCAATCTATCTATCTATCTATCTATCTATCTATCTATCTATCTATCTATCTATCTATCTATCTATCTATCTATCTATCTAGCTAGCTAGCTAGCTATTTCGCTACCTGTCTCCCTTCCTCTTTTTGTATTTATTTATTTATTTATTTATGTGTGTGTGTTTGTGTGTTTATAGCCAGAGTCAACAATCTCAACCAATAAGAAATTACAAGAAATCTTCTTCAATTATTTGATTGCTTTTAAGTATTTTCTTTCTTTATTTTTTCTCATCATAATTATAGCCTGGATATTAAGTAATTGCAAAATCAAAATATTTTGTACTTCATTTTAATTACATTAAAGATCTCCAGTTTATTAATAACTGTCTACTTGTCCTTGTATTTGTTTCGTATCAGTCATAATGTATGTACATGTTGACATATGTGTGTATATATATATATATATATATAT
>NC_068993.1:60973132-60975620 GCF_001194135.2 Octopus bimaculoides | reverse complement strand
TATGCATATATATATGTATATACATATATATATATATATATATATATGTACACACGCACATCTATATGTACATTTTATATATTATATTTTATATTGTGTGTTTGTATGTAATATATGTCAGGGTATACACACGCAAACTGACATAAAGAAAGAATATAAAGCGAATGTATGTGTGGGAGAGAGAAAGAGAGAGAGAGAGAGAGAGAGAGAGAGAGAGGAGGGAGAGAGAGAGGAGGGTGAGAGAGGCCCGTAGGAGAAGGAGAAAGAAGAAGGGGAGAGGAGGAGAGAGAGGAAGAGAAATGGAAAGAAGGGAAAAGAGAGTGACGGAGAGGAAGAGAGAGAGAGAAAGGGGCAAGGACAGAAAGAGGGAGAAATAGAGTGAGGGAGAAATAGAGAGATGGGGATGGAGAGAGGGACAAGAGAGGGGAGATGGACAGATAGATAGATAGAGAGAAAGATAAAGAGACAGAGAGGAGGGAGAGGAAAGAGAAAGAGAGAAGGGGTGGAAGAATGAGAGCGCGGGTTTGAATTTTATTTGCAAGCATCCGTCTTTAAAGACATCGAAGCAGACAACTCTATGGAGAATTATGTGGAAGCGACACATGATTTATGTTTAATTTTGAGAACCGTTAGAATAGAATAAGACATTACTGCAGATGTGCCAAGGATTGGTTGTAGGTTCAATTCTAGGAAAAAGCCAACTGAAGAAAAAAGGGGAAAAAAGATACGCTTAAATCTGGCCACGTCGAAACGGACGTCGGATTTGCTAGAAATTGCTACCGAATATCAGATTTTCCCCTCATGTCTTAAAAGACGAAGAAACATATGGAATAGTCTGTCACAGATATTCAACAATCAGGTGGATCACCTGGGGAAAGTCTGTGCTGATAAGTCTACTAGACAGACTAAACAACATCCAGTACTTGCCTCTACCAGGATGTCCTAATATTTTCGAGAGAGTTCCATCCAGTGACGGCGCACGGGGATCCCCTAAAACGCACAGAGGTCTTTACCTATCTCAGCAGCGCAATGACTTGTAACTAATTCTTCTGTCTCGTCTATGGAGCTGCTATAACATTGCCCATAACACGAAGATAAAAGCGTACAGTGCCGTAGTGTTTCCTTGCCTCCTCTGCGCCATGCAATGCATGACATTCTATTGCGGGTACATCAAGGCCCTCACGAGGTTACAACTTTATCATCTGCGCTCCAACTTGCATATCAGATGAGAGGATCGCATTTCTGATGTAGAGGTCTAGCGCTGCGCTAGTGCATTAGTGTAGAGGCCCTCATCAACTCATTGTAGCTACGCTGGGCGGGACATGTTTGCAGGTTCGGGGTAGGGAGGAAACCAGAGGCTGAACTGTGTCAGGGCAGGAGGAGCCGTGGTTGCAACAGATTGCGAGACAGAGATGTGCTGCAGTAACATATGAAGAACTCCAGAATCTTCCCAAACAAATGGGAGGAAAAAGCAAATACCTAAATGACAGTCTGGATACTTTGGGATTTTCAGAAAAAGAAGTCACCCAACAAACACGCACATTACAAATACAATTTATAAGTGGAACAGTAAAACTATGCAAGACTTTCTCAAGATCAAAATGTAACATTATTTTAGTTATCTCCATCCCACACGATGGAGCTTTGTATCCTTGTTAAAAGCCAGCTCCTTCCTCAGAGGAAGAATTCAAATGATTAAAACAGAAACGCACACGCAAACACACACACACATGTAGGTACATGCATGTGTGTGTGAGTGTGCGTGTGTGTTTGAGCGCGTGTCGTTAGCAACATATTTGGATATATCTCGTGAGAGGTATATAATCACGTAGCAGGTCTATGAGCATTTAAATGAAACATAAAACGTTGCAGCGAGGACATTAACCCATATTCTTGTTAAGGAACAATGTTAAATAACGCAGAAATCTCACAAAAAAATTATTGTATGTTGAAATAACCTATAATCTTTGGAACATGATCCTGTTTCTGCCGATCACTTTTATCGACCCGTTTTATCAGCCAGCTTTGAAAGAACGGAGAGGTGATTCCGAAGTTTACTGTCATATGAACACAAATACAACATGGCGTTTGCCTGGTTATCGATACGAAACGATGAGATGTGGTTTGGTGAATCGAGAGAAACCACCGTAAAGCATTTGGGGCTGGCTAACCTCGCTGCTATAAGGTGAGGGTTTCCTCGAGCGAACCCGACGAAGTGTTGCTTCAGGTGCTGTACATCCATGCATCCATCTCTACAAGCGAACATTCATAAATACATACATAGACGCTTACATGCATATATCAATGCATCGATGCACATACGCACACATGCATATACATACATACAAACACATATATAAATATATGCATATATCTATGCGTATATATATGTATAAATATATCTATATATAATTATATAGATATGTTTGTATGTATATATGTATATATATATGCGTATATATATATATATATATATATATATATATAT
>NC_068993.1:60971467-60972309 GCF_001194135.2 Octopus bimaculoides | reverse complement strand
GGGGAAGAAAGTTAGAGAGGGAAAGCTAAAAACGAAAGATGAGTAAAGTGAATAGCAGTGAAGAGGATCCAATAATTTTGTCTGAATGTTTCGGTTGATTGCGTAAAATTACGAGGCTATACAGTCCCCACCCACCACCACCACCACCACCCCAATACACAAACAAAGATAATATAAAACCAATACGAGTACTACTACTAATAATAAAAGGATTTCAAATTTTGGTATAAGGTGAGCAATTCCGAGGAAGGGATCAAGTCGATTATATTGACCCCAGTACTCAACTGGTACTTATTTTGACGACCCTGAGAGGATGAAAGGCAAACTCGGCGTCGGCAGAATTTGATGATGATGATGATGATGATGATGATGATGATAATAGTAATAATACAGCACCTACAAAAATCAGCATTGCTTGGAACTGCAAGAACTCTTTGCAGGGTTCTTGAAGACAGACCAGTAAACAAGTGTCACCTTAGTCTGCTGGCTGTGGGCAGTTGACACTTTCCATCATACCCAGCAAAATAAGATGTGAGTTTTAAAACAATAATAATAAAAACAATATTATTAAGATTATATGGCTTCAAATTTTGGCCCAAGAGTCGCAGTTCCGAGGGAGGGGGTAAATCGACTGCAGTCCTGAGCCGATATTAATTTTATTGATCCTCAAAAGACGAAATTTGAACTCAGACCATAGAGACGGACGAAAAACCGTTAAGCATTTTGTCCGGCGTGCTAACGATTCTTTACGCCCACCGAATAATAATAATAATAATAATAATAATAATAATAATAATAATAATAATAATAATAATAATAATAATAATAATAATAATAATAAT
>NC_068993.1:60967015-60970383 GCF_001194135.2 Octopus bimaculoides | reverse complement strand
ATATATATATATATATATATATATATATATATATATATATACATATGTATACACTCATATATGCATATATGCTGACAAGCATACACACATACGTGTATGCATATCTTCTTAGTGTGTATGTGTATTTGATTGAGCGTGTACATTATGAGTATATTTATGTGTCCCTCTTATTGTGTGTGTGTGTGTGTGTGTTATTGTGTGTGTGTGCGTCGGTGTGTGTGCGTGTGTTTGAAGTTTTCTGATATCTTTCTCCTTTATCGATAGTTCGTACAGTGACGTCTGGAAGACATTCAGTCAACCAGTTCGTATTTAAACAACACTGTAAAACGCCCATGTTTTATCGTTTATGGTCTTGCAGTTTATGTCCACAAACACACGCACGAGAGCAACTCATACACATAGACACACACACACACACACACACACACACACACACACACACACACTCATCAAGACACAAATAAATAACCGACAGACGCACAAACATACACATACATAGATATACACACACATACACAATTATTCACACTCACACAAATATATATCCCTTCATATACTGCTTACACAAATACACACACACACACACACACACACACACACACACACACACACACACACACACACATATATGCGGATGTATATAAAGAGATATATGGGCACATACTCCCCATATACATATATATATGTATATATATATGTGTGTGTGTGTGTGTGTGTGAGTGTGTGTGTGTGTGTGCGTGTGTGTGTGTGTGTATACTCACCTACACATGTATGTGCGCATGTGTGTAATAAAATTGCTGATGTATATATATAATATATATATATACTTGCATATAATAGATATATATGCTTATATAGATATATATATACATAATGTACAAACTCATACACACAATCGCACACACACACACACACAATCACAAACACATACACACACACAATCACAAACACATACACACAATCACAAATACACACGCACACACAAACGCACACACACGCACACACACGCACACACACGGTTCGTAAGTAAATTGATTATAGGTTGCCGTTTATGGTTCGCAGATTATATAGTTTATATCTGCGCTGGCTGGCGCGTTGCGTTACAGAGGAAGGATGGAGAGTCGAGGTAAGAGGTAAGAGTTAAAAGCCGCTGCAACGACCGTCTCTTCCCGATAAGTTATCTAATGCTTCAGACTGTTCGTTATGATTCAAAACTCAAGCCTTTTACATCATCGTATGAAATGTTTATTGGTGACATTGTCATAGATCATTGCTTAGAATCAATGGCACCGCTAGTCTACATAGAGACCAAGAGTTTGGATGGGAATGCTAAACACCTTTAGAAATAAAAAAAGATGAAGCTTTTAAGCGAAGCAATTGTTTTGGAAAGAAAACTAAAGCAAAACGGAAAGAAGAAATAATGGTAAAACGAACAGACAAACAACAAATGGAGAGATGTTTAAGAATGAAAACAAGAGAACAGAACCGAAACATTTACTCGGTTAATCATGAGTTTTATTGGATATACATAAACATACATACGTACACATACACACACACACACACATAAAAAAAAAACATGTACCAAAGGAAGAAAAAGAGAACTCAAACGCGTTTTCTGGGCTTTATGTGTTTATATGAAGAATTCGATTCAGAAATATATTACTTAAAGTGTTGAAGATGTATAAAACGCGAGGTATTACTCGGACGCTTCATATTTCGTGGTGAGTGGGACACGATTACCTAAATAAATCTGTTTTCACCTGGATTAGTAAGGTTTATTTCCATTGGCTAATTCGGGAGACTTGTAGAAATCGCCATCGAGGTGGTTGGTACCAGCTGCAGTATGATAGGTAACACTTCCTCAGTTGTTAGAAGTCGTCTCCCTTGTTCATCATAAAGTGAATATGAGAGACGATTAATTTCTTGAGAAATTAATTTTTCAATAAAGATTATCGAATGGTATTAAATACTAATGGTTTAAAATCAGTCTAAAGCAGAATGCCAACGACAGCAGATATTATGCATATGATTTCGCGAAGAAACGAAAACGACACTTGGATGCGCCGTATGTTCACACTATTCCAGTTTATATTGGTTCAATCTTTTCCCGAGTTCTAAAGCTATGAGATAAAAGGACACATGAACGTAGGGGTTACCGTCGCATTTTCCCTGCTTCTGAAGAGTTTAATGCATTGAGTGAGCTGCATGAAATCATTGTTTCCAAGCTGCTTGTCATTCCTTGGAATATCATCGGCTGGAAGAAGGCATTCATTAACGCATAAGTCTAACTGTTGTTGCATCAAGATTAAACTAAAACATAGATTATAAGATTATTGCAATTGCAATCCTTTCTGCTCATGTCTGCTTGATAATCTCTGCAAGACATTCGGGGGTCTCTCACAAACTCAGATATTTTAATAAAAGGAGTATCTATTGACAACGGCTTTGAGTTCACCCCTCTCACTTTCCTTTTGTCTTTTTGTGTTTGCCTCAGCCTGTCAATCTGTGTGTCTGTGATACTCTGCCTCTCTGTCTTTCTCTGTCTGTCTGTCTTTCTCTGTCTGTCTGTCTGTCTGTCTTAAAGCTTAACTATGAAAAAAAGACTTAGAATCCAAGATTCTTTTTAAAATGGTTAATAAAATTTAAGAACTTCCTCCAAATATTGTGATCGTGTGCATGCGTATATGTGTGCGTGAAAGTATGTGTGCGTGTGTGTATGCTTAAAGTAAAGGAAAAGTTACCTTCTCGAGTCATAGCGACCCCTATGGGGCCGGTTTCCTGGTTTCCATGGCGTATATACTCCTCTCCTGGACGGGGCGCCAATCCACCGCAGGATTAACTCATTTTTGCCAGCTGAGTGGACTGGAGCATCGTGAAATGAAGTGTTTCGCTCAAAAACACAGCGTGTCTCACGATCCAAGAATCGAAACTTACGATCACGAGTCCAGCACCCTAACCACTAAGCCACGTGCCTCCACATTGCATCTGCTTGCGAGCGTGTAAACCCTTTATCGTTTACTAGTTTCAGCCATTGGACGGCGCCGGGAGACCGCATTGAAGGTATTAGGCGAATAAACAGTCCCTTTTTACTTCGTTTTTAAAGCCTGATATTTATTCTATCCTTTCTTTTTTGCCGGACTGCTAGATACGAAGACGTAAACAAACTAACACCGGTTTCAAGTATTAGTGAGAGGACGAACACAAAGGCACACCTGCGTAGATATATACATACAAACACACACACACGTGCACATAGGAACATATCACACACACACACACACACACACACACACACACACACACACACACACACACACGTCATTCTTTGTTTTTAGGTTCAGTTCTAATAAGAACAATCTTACATT
>NC_068993.1:60963176-60965727 GCF_001194135.2 Octopus bimaculoides | reverse complement strand
TATATATATATGTATATACAACTCAGTATGTGCATGCATATAAACATACAAACACACACACACACACACACACACACATGTATATGAATTGTCTCATGATTTACGACATAATCTTTTCAATTTTTTTCCTATCTATTTCTTTCTTCCCAAAACTGTTTCTGTGCAATTTTTTTGTGAATTTTCCATTAATGTTACCTGTTCCTCTTCCCAACCACTCGTTGTCATTGTTGCTCAGGTCAGACCTAAAATCACATTTATCTTTGATTTTGCAGGCTACATTCTACAATATATACCCAAAGCATCTTTTCTTCTTTTTAGACAGCGGGATGTCATTCGAAAACGATTTTGTATGCCACATCTAATAGGGTCTGTTGCCCCGGTTAAACCTCTTTATTACTGCAGAAACCCGAAAAAATCTTTGCAATAATTAATCTTTTAGTGAAGTAGCCCCATTTACAAGAAATGCGTACATTTCCATTCGAATGAACACAAATAGTATTGGTGACCACGTCCACACGCTCACCCATGCGCCGAGAGTAGTACATATATTACCAACACATCTCTAGATCTCTGGTGACCATGGTTTTGCCGATATAAAATTGCTTACCACTGTGTATGTAAAGTCTTACCAAAACCTGTTCAGCTGTTGACTTTGTATCCAAAGATTCGCTTCTCACGACATTTGTCGAAGCTCCTGGAACTCGGAATCTTGGGGTGAATTGCCCGCGCTCTTAACCACTACGCTATATGCCCGTGATGAAGGCTGGAGGGTATATCAGCCGAAACGTTGTGTTAACAACAAACAAGATGAGGACAAATATTCGTCAAATGTAAATAATGTAAATAATGTAGACAATGTACATAATTCCTCATCCCTTAAATATAGAACTGGATGACCGATCTACTTGTCATAGGTACGATTTGAACTCAGAACGTAAAAGTATTTTGTGCGACTCTCCAACGATTCTGCCAACTTACTCGCTATGACCAATATTCGTATTACCTAAGACAAGACATTTTTTTTTACATATGTCTCCTTCATTTTGGAAACAGGAAACCAGGACAAGAACCTCCATCTTAATGTCCCTTTAAATGGTAACATTCTGGTGTTCCGCTTGATGTAGTTAGATTTAGTGTGAATATATAAAGTTATTGTACAATAAAATTGCAAAATGAAAACTGCAATAATAAATATACTCACAATAACTATATTTATTTATTACAATTTTCTGTAGTTAAATTAGTATATTCAGAGACTAAAGTATATAAATATCATTTTTATTGTATATTGTTCAACTTCCTATAGCATGTATGCAAAATATTCTTCATCGTCGTGAGTAAAATGACCGTGTATAACAACGCTATGTGATCGCTTGCGCGGAATCGCTTCAAACTTCGGAGTCTTCATCATCACCAAGGCTTAGAAACTCATCTAAATTCACGAACTGCGTTCAAATGTAACGCTATCGCATGCCACTGCAAAGTATAATATTGCTTCCTACTATAATAGGCACACGGCCTGGATTTTGTGGGGAGGGGAGAGTCGATCACATCGATGCCAGTACTCATGGGGTCATTTCTGTAGAAAATTCCATACATTTTATGTCCATGGCCTTGTATATGGATAGGAATTGAAAGAGAACTACCGTCTCATTCATTATTAATATGTCTAAGAGGCGGCGAGCTGGCCGAAACGTAAGCACGCCGGGTGAAATGCTTAGCGATATTTCGTCTGTCTTTACGTTCTGAGTTCAAATACCGCGGAGGTCGACTTCCCCTTTCATCGTTTCGGGGGTCGATAAACTAAGTACCAGCTACGTACTGGCGTCGATCTAATCGATTGCCCCCCCCCCTCCCCCAAAATTTCGGGCCTTGTGCCTAGAGTAGAAAAGAATATGTCTAGACGGCGGCGACCTTGCAGAATCGTTAGTAAGTCGGTGAAAATGCTTTGCTGCATTTTGTCCGTCCTTACGTTCCGAGTTCAAATTCCACAGAGATTGACTTCGTCTTTCATTGTTTCGTGGACGATAATCGACTTAGCCCTGCCTTAGAAAGCCTGCTGGCTGTGTGCCAAAATTAGAAAGAAATTTTAATACGTATGTGTGCACATGTACACACACACACACACACACACACACACACACACACAGAGCAGGAACGGATAAACGGGCGGTTTTTTTTTCTAATATGAAGCAACAATTTTTGTACATAGTGTAAAATAAAAATGCTATCCCTCATACATCCAAAACATATAGTTAATTGAAATAAGGGGCAATTTTATGTTTCTGTTTCATAGCAGAAGATATCTAAGCATATACAGATCTTTTAAAAAAAAATTGTGAAAATAAGTGAAAGTAAAAAATTGTGCATTTGAAACAAAATTTGCAGAAGCCGTGATATCAAAGATACCCATTCTACTAAAAAAAAAGAAGAGAAAAAAAAGCGCCGTTTCGATAAAGTTGCTTTTAAGTCGGTTTAACGTTATTTTTAGCATCGTTTTAGTGTCCAGCATGTCTTTTATTGAGACTTGTGTTGTTGGGAACATTTTGTC
>NC_068993.1:60959518-60960310 GCF_001194135.2 Octopus bimaculoides | reverse complement strand
TATATATATATATATATATATATATATATACATACATATATATATATATACACATACATACATATATATATATGTCTATGCATGTGTGGATATGTAGATGTACATGTATGTGGATGTATGAATCTCGTTCTCTCGTTGCATGTGCGTGCGTGTATACATACATAAATGCATACACAAACACAAACATACACACACACATATATATTTATGTACATATACATACACATTCACACATTCACACATAATTCCCTGCAATTCTGAAGCCCCTGTATCTTTTTTTCTTATCCCCTCTAACCATCCGAGATCAACACACAGCTGACACCTAAATATCCTTGAGATCTGTTTCTCACCTCTGAGCTTAATCTCTACCAATTTGTAACCGTGTCTCCTACTTAAGAGTCATTCGGTCACCGTCTCATTGCAACTATTCAACAGATATCCACCAAACACCTATCACTTCCGACCCTGCTGCGATCTTCAAGACTTTTTTTGCCAACTGATTTGTTGGTAGTGTAGACATGCCTCAACGTACGTCGGTAAATAATTCCACGACATTTGACTTAAGTCGAAAAACGATGTAAAAAGAAAAACATTTTGAAAACTTAATTGACTTACATCTGTTTTACTAAATGATAAGGCGGCGAACTGGCAGAAACGTTAGCACGCCTGGCGAAATGCTGCTTAGCGGTACTTCGTCTATCTTTACGTTCTGAGTTCAAATTCCGCGGAGGTCGACTTTGCATTTCATCCTTTCGGTGTCGATAAATTAAGTACCGGTTGCGTACTAGGGTC
>NC_068993.1:60958778-60959508 GCF_001194135.2 Octopus bimaculoides | reverse complement strand
TCTATCTATCTATCTATCTGTCTGCCTGTCTGTCTATCTGTCTGTCTGTCCATCTATCTATGTGGCTGTGTGTCTGTCTGTCTGTCTGTCAAAAACACCAGAGCTGCTTTAGAACAGGTCGCCATATTCAAATATTTGGAGGAGACGGAGATTGTGTGCGTTTTTGCAGATGTACCTTCACCGTTCGACACCCGACTTTGGTTTGTTTGCGCTGCCATATCAATGCAGTTAGGCAAAAAGTGAACCGATAGAATGAGTACCGAACATAAAAGAAATACCAGTGTCAACTTGTTTGACATAAAACCTTCAACGCGATACTCCAGCATGGCCGCAGTCCAGTGACTGAAACAAGTAAGAAATAAAATAAAATTAAATATCTGGTTATGTAGATAAGAAGAATGAATGCGTGGGATTGGAGATAGAAGCAACAATTCCATGGTAACAGATCTGGAAGCTAGGAACCAGCAGAAACGGTTGAGAGTAATAATAGAATATACTCTTTTACTCTTTTACTTGTTTCAGTCATTTGACTGTGGCCATGCTGGAGCAACGCCTTTAGTCGAGCAAATCGACCCCAGGAGTTATTCTTTGGATGCCTAGTACTTATTCTATTGGTCTCTTTTGCCGAACGGGGACGTAAACACACCAGCATCGGTTGTCAAGCGATGGTGGGGGGAGGACAAACAGAGATACACACACACACACACACACACACATATATATATATATA
>NC_068993.1:60957708-60958385 GCF_001194135.2 Octopus bimaculoides | reverse complement strand
TATATATACATATATACGACGGGCTTCTTTCAGTTTCCGTCTACCAAATCCACTCACAAGGCTTTGGTTGGCCCAAGGCTATAGTAGGAGACACTTGCCCAAGGTGCCATGCAGTGGGAATGAACCTGGAACTATGTGGTTGGTAAGCAAGCTACTTACCACACAGCCACTCCTGCGCCTATATATGCTGAAATAAAAAAAAATCGTCCTAGATCTACGCAACATGCAGAAAAATAGCGTTTCTGGGTGTTACGCGTTTATTATAAAAACACCCTGAATACAAAAGAGAAGATAGAAAAATATTGCATGTACGGAAGGCACAGAGAAGTCCGCTCAGCAACCCAATGAAAGCACGCAATAAAACTAAAATTACAATGAAAAAACACAATAAAGGAGAAACGATACACGGTTCATGGCCGTTGTTGGCTGATGGGTGAGAGTAAAATATTTGACATCTATAGTTATAGATTGTTTATGGTTGTTCCGGGTTTTGTCTGCTGCCAAAATCCTCTTCAATTCCAACCCATAATCTTCCCAATATTTACGACAAGGTCTCTAGGTCAGCGTAAAAGCCAGTTAAGCTTGCTTACGTGGCAAACCATTGCGTGCTGCAAGCAATAATACACACACACACACACACATATATATATATATATATATATATATATATATATATA
>NC_068993.1:60954572-60957461 GCF_001194135.2 Octopus bimaculoides | reverse complement strand
ATATATATATATATATATATATATATACACATACACATACATATATACATACATACATACATACATTCGACTTCTGTAAAACTGCCATTTCATCTGTCGCATCATACGCATACACACAGAGAGTCTCTATCTCTCTCTCTCTCTCTTTCTCTCTCTCTCTCTCCCTCGCCCTCTCTCTCTCTCTTTCATAAACACTCACATACTATGCCGTATTATACGACACTATAGCATACTGCTCCATCATTTTTTTCTTAGGTTCCCCTTCTTCTCCTCTTCCTTCTCTTCCTTCTCTTCCTACTTCTTCTTCTTCTTCTTCTTCTTCTTCTTCTTCTTCTTCTTCTTCTTCTTCTTCTTCTCCTTCTTTCTTGTCGCCCTCTTCTTTTCCTACTTCCATCTCCTCCGCTCTCTTCACCATTCACCCACCACCGCCCCTCCCATCTCTCCCTACGCTTCTCTTTCCGAACAACCGTCATCAATCAACCGACAATTGGGAGACAGTGGAAGATATGCACACACACACACACACACACACACCTTCATACAAGCACACACATTCACGTAGAAATGTGCACACACTCATATACATGCCTTCGTACAGTAGGTGTGTATGTATGCGGAGTGGTATTTGAGTCTTTTGCCTTCGATAGGGAAAGAAACCCATCGCAGAGTCATGTCACACTACGCAGCGCCTTCTTGAATCTGCTACATGCCAGTTCTTGGTATTGTTGTCATTGCTGGTGTTGGTAGTGGTGGTGTGAAAGAAGAGACGGGAGAAACGGAAAGATGAAAAGGGCGATAATCGGTGGTGTAACGTCGCTGATATTCAATGACGTTAAGGCGGCGAGCTGGAAGGATCGTTACCGCGCCGGGTAAAATACTTAGTGGTATTTCGTCCGCGTTTACGTTCTGTAATTCCACCGAGGTTGACTTTGCCTTTCATCCTTTTAGAGTCGATAATAAGTACCAATTGATCACTGGCGTCGATGTTATCGTTTTACTCCCGTCCTCAAAATTGTTAGCTTTGTATCAAAATATGAAGCTATTATCATCTACCACTCTGCCACACTGTCGGTCCATTTTGCCAAAGCCCTGAAGCAGAGAAAGATCTGCTTACCCTCTCTACTAAAGGAATGTGGTGCTCACAATGCACTCGGCGGAGAGCTGGACTCGATTTCCACGAAACAGCAGCTGTTCAGCACAAGTTCACACGTCTCTATCGCTCAGACACTGAACGATTGCATGCATAAAGTTTCGTCCCCTTGCATGCACCTGTTGGCACTTCCATGCCTGAAGAGCTTGTCTCGAACATGTAATGGGTCCTCCTCCACCTCTGTAGCACTGCCATACCAAAGAGTTTTGCAAATTGTCCCTGATCTTTGATCCGAAAGCCCTCCAGAAGTGATCACTCAGACTATTCTTGTTAATACTTGGCCAGCGTCAATACTAGGCCATCGTCGTTCATAACCCTCAACTAGTCCGTAATAGAATTCTTGGGTTGTCTCTCTTCTAACGGTTTTGTCTCGTTAGTACAATGCAGAAAGACGTATCGCACGAAGCATGTCCACACCACTTCACCCAAGATTTCATCGTCGTCGTTCACACCATCGAAGTGGATGTTTCTGCAGGTGCGTCATTGTCGGAGCCCTGGAAACAGTGAGCAAAAATCTCGAGAAGTACGTGGAACAAATAGGCACTGCAATAAGGGTGGAGCACTTGCAGAACACAGCACTGCTTGGAACCGCTCGAATACTCCGGAAGGTGCTCGAAAAATAAGGGGTGTTACCTTAGTTCACTGGTAGTGAACAACTGACAACACAGTACATCTCCAGCGTTAGAAGCTGTGCAAAGGCAATAATAATAATAATAATAATAATAATAATAATAATAATAATAATAATAATAATAATGATAATAATAATAATATTACTACTACTACTAATAATAATAATAATAATAACAATAATAATAATTACATAATCCTCCTCTTCGTCCTTATCATCATCATCATCATCATCATCATCATCATCATCATCATCATCATCATCATAATCATCATCATCATAGAAGATAGCAAGAATTTGTCTTTTCATGCACGTGAGGACTGGTGGCGGCCCGATTCGGCTAAATGTTTAAAACGGAATTGGTAAATTCCAATAAATCTGTATGTCTCATGGAAAGGATGAGAACAGAAACGCTTTATTAAAATCCACGAAACCTTATTAAAATCTATAAAAAACTTTATCTAAATTCACAATAGACTTAGTATTAATCGAAACAGATCGAAGAAGCAACTCCAGATCAACACTGACTCATTCTCAGCTATTAAAATAGATAAAGGGAAATGCTAATTATATTTCTATTCCCTGTGTGTGTGTTTGTGTGTGTGTTTATCCATCTAGCTAGCTATCGATATGTGGGTATGTTTGGTGGTATACATACATATACAAATATGTATATATATATCGTACAAATATATATATACATATATATATATGTATATATATGTATATATCTATTTGTATATATATATATGCATATATATATATATATACTTACGCACAGACGATTTTTCTCTCTCCCTCCCTCTTTCACAAACGTATACGTCGCATACACAAACACATTTCTGTAGAGTTCTTTAGAGTTCTTGCGGAGTCATTATCATTCTTTTGAATCCTGTTTATTTTTCTGTCGAGTTATTCATGTTCCCTCTGATATTTTTTTGCCGTTTTACTGACTTTTTTTAAATATTTTTGCCAAATTCTTTATATCTCGGTTGAGTTCTTTACATTTCCTGCAATTCTTTTTTATATTTCTGTTGGCTTCGTTATATTTCTGTAGAGTTAATTATATTTCTGATGGATACTTTACGTTTCTGCCGAGGTGATATAT
>NC_068993.1:60952998-60954562 GCF_001194135.2 Octopus bimaculoides | reverse complement strand
ATATACATACACACATATATATATATATACATATATATATATATATATGTATATGCGGAGAGTGAGAGAGAGAGAGCGAGGGGGAGAAAGAAAGAAAGAGTGAATGTTAATTATCGATATGATGAGTTTTATGTCTTTCGACTTACGTCTTTATATTCCTGATGAATTTTTTATCTTTCTAACGAACCCTTCATATATTTGGTGAGTCACACCCATTTTTGTATCGGTACGTTTTTGATATTCTCATATCCATACTGGGTATCTTTCGCAAGTCATCATGATGGAAACTACATTTTGTTGAAGTTAATTCTGACAGGAAGGAAATCTCCTTCATATTTACAAAACATTCCTTATCTTTTCATTACAGCCACTTCACAAACAAATAAACTGCAAGTAAACGAGAGAGCGTAGGGAAGGGAGACAATAACAATACTTCCTATTTCCATTGTCATTTTCATTATCGTTTCTACATTGTCCTGCATTTATGTGGAGTATTTTATGAAAGCAGTTTATGTTTTAATGCTATTTGTGTATTTTAGAGAACACATTTATCAAAGGGTTCATAGTGTGTTTCGTGCTTTTATCATATTCTGACGGCATCCACGCTTAGTAAAAGCATTTGCCTGTGACAAACCTACATTACTATTTCTTCCAACTGGAATGGAAGCAGTGATCTTACCGTCTTCTTTTAGAAAATTATTCCAGGATTACTTTAGACAGCTTGTTAGGAAGAACGGAATTTGAACAAGATTTTGCTGCCAACGTGGCCGCTGAGTAAATACGTAGGAGTTCCACTGACGTCTCGTCGTGCCACTTCTTTCTACAAATAGATGAACTGAGTCGGCTGTGAACTCATTTGTGCGGCAAGTTCAGCTCCTTGGTCACCGATAGCAGGATGCTAGTGGCAAGACATGAACTCCTGACACCTTCGCTATCAAACATACACTAACTGCGTCTCTTAATTATATTTTATGAACGAACAAATGTCAAAGGCGAAGATCTGAGAGAAAATAGGCGAGGAGAAGGAAGACAAGTTCTAGCAGACGTTATAGCATTTTGATTAGGATATTGATATTACCGCGTCTGACATTTAATCAAATAATTAGGTCGATCATCGATCTGTTTATTAATCAATCGACTAATCAATCCATTCATCTACTGATCACATTTTTTTACAATCTATCTATCTATCTATCTATCTATCTATCTATCTATCTATCTATCTATCTATCTATCTATATTCTAGCTATCTATCTACCTACCCCCTACCTATCTGTATATCTGTCTGTCTAGCTATTTATCTGTATGTATATGTACATGTACGCATGCGAGTCTGTGTGCATAAATATACACACGCACACACACACACTCACACACGCACATATACGCACAGACATATTTGAATGCATGTATTTATGTATGCACATATATACATACATACATATATATATACATATATATATATATAAAGTATATTTATATATGTTCATATATACAGATACATATATACATATACACACATATTATATATATATATATATATAAATATATATATATATATATA
>NC_068993.1:60951176-60952853 GCF_001194135.2 Octopus bimaculoides | reverse complement strand
TATATATATTAAATATGTGTGTAAGTCTATCGCCCTCTCTCTTTCTCACACATGTGATCGTCTGCGTATCTTTCTGTCTGAAAGTCGGCTTGCTTGTCTACATGTCCATTCCTTTCTCTCTCTCTCCCTCACACACACACACACACACACACACACACACACATACACACACCCTTTGTCTTTCTAATCCTTATATCCTCTTCTTTCATACATCTTCAACTTTTAACTCCCAAACTGCGACCCTTTCCTTTTATCAACTCCCAAACCAATCCAGCCGTCCATATTTGGAACAATCCTTTACAACTTGCTTCCTTTATTCTTCCTTACACTTCTTTCCAATTTCTCCTAATTCCAAATGATTGTCTTTCTTCTTGAGTTTTTTTTTCCTTCTTTCGTTTCTTTTACCATTTTTTTCTTTTTCTTTGCTTTCATTGTCTCTTAACCTTTCTTTTCCGTTGCATTTGTCTTTCTAGTTTTTCCATGTTGTTTTCTATTCACATATTTTATTTCTTCTATTTGATTCATCTTTCTCTCTAGCTTACCTTTTTTTCATTTTCTCATTCATTCTTTTTTCTTTCTTTTCGCTTTTCTTCCTCCCTTCCTATCTTACATTTCTTTACTTCCTTCTTCCGTATTTTCTTTCTTGCCTTTTACATTTCCTTCTGTTTTTTTCTTCCATAGTTTTCCATTTATTTTCCATCTTTTTTTAAGAACTTTTTTACTTGTTTGCTTAACGCTCTTGTTCTTTCTTTTCCTTCTGTCTTCTTCTTTCGCACTCATTCATTTAAAATCATCCGCAACCATTTTCCTCCTTCTATGCATCATTATTACATCATTTGCTTTCGTCCTTCCGTTATTCCTCCCGTCTCTTCTATCGTGTATTCTTCCATGCTTCTGTTATTCCTTTGTCCTTTCTTCCCTTCTTCCGTCACACCTTTATACCTTCCTTCCTTCTTTCCTTCTCTCATTCCATCCTTTGTTCTTCTTGTCATCGTTTATTGTTTCACTCCTTATTTCGTCCGGCATTCCTCCATTTCTTTCCTTTCTTCCTGTCCATCATCATTCCCACTTCCTTCCTTCCTTCCGTTCGTCTGTGCGTTCGACCGTCTGAGCATCACCGTTTTATTATTTTTCCCTCTTACGCATTTCTCTTGTAATCTTCCTTTCTTTCCTACCTTCTTTCCCTTGTCATATTATTTCTATGTTATTTCAATTTTTCTATTCCTATATTCCTGTCTACTTTGATTCTCGTATTCTTTAATACTACCTTCCTTTTAATTTACCCTATCATTCGGTCATTTTTTCAAACTTTCTTACAATTCACACTTTGATTGCACATCTTACATTTGATTGGTTCTTGTTTCTCTTTTCGCTTCCTTCTATTTCCCAAAATGGAAGCGACACATTTTGCCAAAGTACTGTCTCTATGCTTATAAAAGACACAATGATAAAAGTATGCATTGGCATTCAAAAGAAGGTATCATTAGAATTCGTTGGAGTAAGGTCAAAGCAAAGAAGTCTAAAATTTTGTCCAGATTCCTTTTTGGAAAAAGCGATTTGGTTGAAATTGCATCAAAGCAATCGAAAATACGAAAATGGCGAAGTCTTAACTTCTATCTGTATCCGTATCCGTGCCTTAATATTAGATATATACATACATATATATATATACATATA
>NC_068993.1:60950505-60950838 GCF_001194135.2 Octopus bimaculoides | reverse complement strand
TATATATCCACACATATATACATACATAAATACATGCATACATGTACATGTATGTATATATGTAGGTGTGGGGGAGGGGAGAGAAAGAGAGAAAGTGAGAAAAGAGGAGGAGGGAAGAATTGTTGTATATTTCTTCCGTTGAAACAGAAAAAAAAGGTAAGAACACAATTTGATACGACGTACTCAATGCGCATGTCTAGATTTCAGTCTCATAAGGCAATGAATTTTCCGAAGATGGTTTTGTTTCCTTCTTTCAAGCTGTATGAACCATTTCTTACACACAAATTCACACACACACACACACACACACACACACACACACACACACACACA
>NC_068993.1:60947990-60950495 GCF_001194135.2 Octopus bimaculoides | reverse complement strand
CACACACACACACACACACACACACACACACACACACACACACACACACAGAGTCATGTACATGTAAATCTATGTATTGGGCGTACGTGTAAATTTTCTTTCTTTCTATCTATCTATCTATCTATCTATCTACCTATCTATAGATAAGTGTATATATATATATATATATGACATACTTTAACATGCACACACACATATACGCACACACTCACACACATATAGATAAAACACGTAATATATAGATATATTTGTATATACATATATACATGTATATGTATATATGTTTACAAACATATATACACATGCACGGTATACAACTGCGCTACTTACATATTAATATATTGATAAGAACTATTATGTACGATCATCTTATGGGCTGTTGGATATATTGATATGCATTCAGTTGATGTGACCAATCAATTAACTTTAAGAGTTTCCTAGCAATAGAAAATTGTTTATAACGCTATGCATGGTGCATCAAGTGCTGCGCATAAGTTCCACTTGCAGGTTTGAGAGTAAAAGATGATTATAAAATATATAAATATGAAAAACAGCAGAGAAAGCTAAACGATGATAATAGAGCAAATGATTTCTGAATATATAATGAATTAGAAAAGTTATTTTGTTATCATACGTATTTGCTTATGCGTATAACAACATACGCCCACACAGGCTGTAGCATGTGTATGTGTGTGTGTGTACGTATGTGTGTGTGTGCATGCGTGCCTCTGTATGTGCATATATGTATATCTATCTATCTATCTATCTATCTATCAATCTATCTATCTATCTATATGTATGTATGCATATATGTATGTATAATGTATACAGCATAAAGATAAGAGCTACTAATAGTTTCTTGCTGTGTAGACGCGTGCCTTGGCATCTTTTTATAACGCGCCTTGTGTCTCCAAGCAATTTTAAGACCCACATATAATCCACCGTCTTCAGGCAAAAATTTAAACAAACAAGGTTTCAAACAAATGAGAGTTCATACATCAACCCAGACAAATCCAACGTCATTGTATACAGAGAGAGAGAGAGAGAGAGAGAGAGAGAGAGAGAGAGAGAGAGAGAGAGAGAGAGAGAGAGAGAGAGAGAGAGAGAGAGAGCAAGAGCGCATTGCAAAATATGAGAAAAACGCTGTGATATAAAATGTAGATTAAACTTTTGCTTTAAAGCCTTTGAAACCCCAATATTTCGATGGAAGCATGTTTCCAAGAGTGAAGAAAATATAAGAACGTGTTTTGCATCTCCAAGACTGATACCTTTGGACCACGTGATTTCGAAATATACAGAGAGCTGTGATCTAAATTCTTTAGCACAGCGTGTATATCTCTAGATTCTTTTGCTGAGAGTGTATTTCCAGTAGGTTCACCAGGAACTTTCATGGAGCGTACATTGGTTGCTAGTGCCGGGAAGTTGAGCTCCATACGCACTTAGATAAAGTTCTGAGTGTGCTAGACGTATATCTAGCTCCTCTCCATCGATAACCTTGAAAACTGCAATGGTTGTTTTTTCACGGAAATACGAGATATTTAGAAAGATTGTGTTGGAAATGTTGTCCTATTACTGGGGTTCTAGACCCTATTAGTGACCGACAAATGACATGGATAGCTCTTAAACATCATTTAGAGCTGCCTAGTCATGGGGATTCGAATTTAGAGACACACTCACACACACTGCTATTCACCCGCAAATCACTGAGATACATCTCCTGAAATAGGACGTGATGGTCATTAGCATAAACATAACAATGCTTACTTTGCCGACCAGATTAGCAGAAATATTGCAAGAAACTTACTTAATATTGCTTCATCCCCCAAGATTAGTCGCATCCAAAGCTCCACTGTCGATATAACTTTGGGGCGAGTGCTAGAGGATATTTGGTGGTGGTCCGTCCAGCAGTTGCTGACTTTTAATATGATACGTGTTAGATGCTCATTCTAGTGATCAGGAAGGTTTTGGGAATTATATACCAGCACTTTGATAGCGGATGCAATCCAAGTAACACCTGATTGTTTGTCAGAATATTGCTTTGTCCCACTCAGTAGGTAGCACAATGCTAATATGAAGGCGTGTGTGTGGCTTGGGGGTTAGGGGGGTATTAGGCTTACGATCGTAAAGGTCGTGAGTTCGATTCCCGGCGGCTCATTGTATCCTTGAGAAAAACACTTTACTTCACGTTCACATATTTATCTATAGATATGTATGTATATTTATTTATTTATTTTTATTTATTTATGGGTTTCAGCCAAGTGGCTGCGGTCATGCTGGAGCACCACCGTCATTTTCTGTCTTTACGCTTTGCTCTCTTCACGTTCCTTGCATGGCTCTTCTCCCCCACCTGATATGGTCCAATCAAGAGTTTTGATGGCACATCTGGTGTATAAGAGAATTTGACATCGCGTCTCATTACGAGCCATTGGTTCGTCTGGTATCGTGGAGAGGAAAGCGTCAAGTTTTGTCTTGAAGACCTCCGCATCCATGTCTTGCATGTCTCTC
>NC_068993.1:60944847-60946194 GCF_001194135.2 Octopus bimaculoides | reverse complement strand
CTATATATATATATCACGCGCATTGATTCTTAAGACCGATAATCACCAAGAAAGTACGTAATCTCTCTCTTCCGCCTTCTACCTCTCACACCCACTCTTTATCCCTCCCTCTCTTTATCCCTTACATACCGATCTGTCTCTCGCTTTCTCTCCCCCCCCCCTTCCATTGCTGTCCTTGCCATGTATTTATTTATTTGTTTATATTATTCATTTTTCGCTTTCTTGTTTCTCTTCTCAGTAATCAGGTATTTCAGGAGCAGAAACCATATATTTCGTGGAACCACGCCGACCGTTTTCTCTGTAATCTTCGACAGCAGAGGGCGCACCTAAATAAATATGTGTATAAAACAAAAAAATACATAGTTAAAAGAAAATAAATGAATTGATATAGAAATAAAGCAAAACACACATATGCAAGTATACACACACATACATACATACTTACATATACATATACATACATACATACATACATACACAATGCATACATACACACATTTGTATATGTTTTTCCTGTTATTTTATTTACTATAATGCATGTGAATATGTGTAAACACACACACACACACACACACACACACACGCACACACACACATATATATATATATATATGTGGATGTCTATATATATATATGTGTGTGTGTGTGTGTATATATATATGTATGTATACAAATGTAAACATGTATGTATATGCATACATATATATATATATATATACACACAATAAATAATAATAATATAATTTGAATAAATAGGTAAGCAACGAGATGAATAAATCATTGAACATACAGAAAACACGAACGGAACGCAAGGAGCGGGGGTAGGGATGTCGAGAAACAAACAAAAGCAGGGAACGAACAACAACAGTGATATTACCACCACCACCACCACCACCACCAAGAACAACAACAACGACAACAACAAATATAAAACAAAAACAGTAACAAAAATACACATGAAAACAGCAACAGAGGAAACATGTCAAATATGCGCTTTTGTTGTTTTGGTTGTTTTAGATTTGGGCTCTTGTTTCTTTTTAATTTACTATTTTACATACAAGGAAAGCGCTATGTTGATGGTGATGGTCATGGTATCGGTGTCGATGATGATGGAGATGTTGATGCTGATACTGATAATAATAATAATAATAATAATAATAATAATAATAATAATAATAATAATAATAATAATAATAATAATAATTTTTTTTGCCCAAAAATTGGTACGACGACAACCCTGAAGGCATTGTCGAAAATAGAAATGCAAAGATCCTGTGGGATTTTATGATTCAGTGCGACAATGAGATAGAGAAAAGGAAGCCGGACATATATATATATGTATATATA
>NC_068993.1:60942466-60944768 GCF_001194135.2 Octopus bimaculoides | reverse complement strand
CGTTTCGGGCGTAGCCCTTCGTCGGAAAGATGGAAAGTTCGGAGAATGAAAGAACGGAGAAAGAGGAAAATGGTACCGATGCCCACGAGGTTACATTATGAAAAGGGGGGAAAAAAAGAAAGAAAACGGCGAAGAAGGGACTGAAGATGTTGGAGGAAGGAGTGAAGGTCAGGCATGGTGAGAGGATGTGAAGGTCGGTGTGGGTGTTATAAGTGGCGAGACAAGGGAAGGACGAGAAAGGTAGAAGGAGAACAGATGAAGGTGAAACAAGTCGAAAAAAGTGGAAAAGAGTGGAAAAAAGTGTAAGAGTCACGGACAAATTTTGCTGATGTTCAATCAAGGTTCAGGAAAGGCAGATCCAACGGGAATGCATGTATACACACACACACATATATATATAAATATAATTATATGTATATGTATATATATATGTATGAAAAGATATATATATATATATCTGTTAATAGCTGATATCCTTTATATATATCTCTGTGTGTGGTGTGTATAAGGCTATCAGCTTTTAATAATTTCTAGTTAATTAAGACACATGTCTAGGCAGGTTTTTATAATGTGTGTGTGTGTGTGGGTGGGTGGGTGTGTGTGTGTTGTGTGTGGGTGCGTGCGTGTGTGTGGTTTTGCTGTTCTGCTAAGGTAAGACCAACAAGAAAATATTCCATCCAATGAGAGGTAAATACCATTTAATGTTCTCGGTATAAAGATACGAGATAACCATGTGCTCAGAGCCTAACTATTGCTTGGAAGAAGCAGGCATGTTATGAAAACCTGTCAAGACCCATGTCTTTATGGCACGAAACTATTAATAGCTCTATCTTCTAAGTACATTAAATGTTAGGATGAAGTAGAGAAATTTGAAAAGACAACACGAAACCGGTTATTTCCCCAAATACAATGTTTATATACCAAAAATTTTTATAACATTTGTCTGACATAATTTAAATATATCCTTTAACCATGTAACACAAGCCTTCTATAGTTTTTTCACTATTGTTTATCTTATATATATATATATATATATATATATATCACTACGTCTAAAATTGAGGCTAGTAAAGTAATATATTATCCCAATTGCTCTCTACGGGCAGGAACTTGTACAGGACAATAGAGAAGAAAATAAATGTATTGAAAGGTAGATATTTCGCGGAAAAGTCGGAATAAGCTTGAAAGACGGGATAAAAACCACTGTAGTGTCAGAAAGGCTGAACGTCCCATGTCGAAGCCCATAATTGCATACCATATGGCGCGACTATTCTGATAAGAAGTGTGGAGGGCAACAAGATGTTTAAGGACTGAAAAAAAAACCCCTCTGGTCGCTAATGATACATGTTTATACATATATCTATGCAAACACTCCTCCACACACATACACACAAGCATATTGTTGTTTTCGCGAGCAGGCTGTTCCGTTAATCGTATCAACTGGAACCCTCGTCGTCATAATCGATGGAATGGCAGTTATCATCCAGACACATCCTTAAGAAATAGAATCCAGAAAAGCCAACGGCAGAGTACATGGATAAGTAGTGAATAGATTTGTTGGAAAATTGTTAAATATGACGTTGGAACAAGAGATTCCGTCCAAGAGATTCTTCGAGAAAGGAGAAAGGCTTTCCTTCGTACTAAACGCATGAATGCACACATACAATGGATGTTACAGGGAATGAGAAAATGGTGGCAGCAGAGAATCACAAGAAATGACAGAGTATTAGGTGATGCCGAAAAAAAGAACAAAAAACGAAAAAAAAAACATTGAGAGGAAACTGTGTGAAAGAAAACAAGTGGTTGGCTATTTAGAAAGGAAATGAATTTAAGAGAGAGTGTTGTTCTGAGGTGAAGGGAAAGATGGACTAAAACAGGAAGCAAATCAAAGGTGAATGGTCACTTTATTGTTGAAGATGGTTTTCTGCTTCTCGACTGGCAAGGTCAGTGACCGTGGCAGAAGCTTGTCGACAGCATTGTACATGTACGCCGTGGTGCACGCATAGGCACGCACGCGGCTGGAATCAAACTACCGGTTAGAAACTGCTCACAGGTAAGTATACAATAAACATATACATAAGGGAAAAACCATTGCTACACACACACACGCATACACACGCGAGCGCACAATCGTGTGAGCATATATACGTTCTTACACTTTGACATCGACAATGGAAGCTGGACTGCCATCTCGCGCGCGCAGATGCTACACACAAGGAACTGAGGAAATGTGTATACATATGAATCCCAAATGTATTAGCATGTATATGTAAAAAAAAACCCCACACACTCACACGCACAC
>NC_068993.1:60941462-60942135 GCF_001194135.2 Octopus bimaculoides | reverse complement strand
TATATATATATATATGCAGTTATGATTTTTAACTTGTACGTATATATATATATATATATATATATACGGGTATCGTGTATGCTGAGTGTGTGTCTGTGTGGGTGTTAGAAAGAGCGCATATGTGTTTGTGTGTGTGTGTGTGTGCGTGTGTATTTACATAACGCTACTGCCACAAATATATGCATACATTCATAGGTGTACTCATCCATACAAACTTACACAAGTAAATAAATACATACACAAATTTGTAAACCATGAAGTTATGCGAGAATGTATGTGTACGTGTGTGTTTGCACAAGTGTATGTGTGTGTGTGTGTGCCTCTGTATGTGTGTGTGTGTACGTGTATGTGTGTGTGTGTGTGGGGGGGGAATGTGAATGTATAATATATACAAGTGCATGTACCATTTTCTCATTATATATCTACACTTTACTCACAAACACATGCGCTCGCACATGTAGGATCTAAAAATATATCTACAATTAAAACCATGTGCGTATGCACTCACACACATATATTATTATAAATGTGTTTGTATGTATATATATTTACACGTAATTGTATGTGTATATATATATACATGTGTGTGTGTGTGTATGTATATAATATAAATATACATACGTATATATATATATATATATATATATATATATATATATATATATATATATAT
>NC_068993.1:60933023-60941147 GCF_001194135.2 Octopus bimaculoides | reverse complement strand
ATTATGCATATCATATCATACACACATACAGACACACACATATATATACACATATGCACATAAATATTTATACCAGCATAAATTCATGAATACATAAAATAGTATTTTGTGCATGTTTGTCTGCCAGTGTGTGTGTGTGTGTGTGTGTGTGTGTGTGTTTGCGCTCGCGCATGCATGTGTATGTGTTTGCATGTGTGTCTTCCTGTATTTATATGCATCAGTCGGCGTTGCTTTACGTTTTCGAATAAAGATTTAAATGCGCGTTTAAAGTGTTATTATAATAATTTAGCTGAGATAAATATCTTTCCATTAAAACATTGCTGCACACACACACACAAACAAACACACACACACACACACACACACACACACACACACACACACACACACACACACACACACACACATACACACACACACACACACACAAGCACGCGCAGAATCCTATTTATAACACAGGCGTATATAGCGCACGCTATCTTTACACATACGAACAGATATTTGAGGCACACAGACACATATAATATATATTGTATACACACACACATATATATACATATATATACAAAGAGTTATACACATGTGTAAGACATCTTTGTTGTCCTTATGCTTTCTATCGAAGTCTTTCAGCTTCCATATATGACCTGCTCACAGAACACTCGTCAATGTATCTTCAAACGGTAAACACATCTAAATAGCCTTTCTAAACGACATCAAGTAGCCTCTTTTATCGTCTTAGCATATCTTAATATGTCCTGTATGTTAACTCGCACAATAACACATCCGATTAGATATCCAGATATGTTTGACAAAACCGAAAATCAGAAGGGGAAAAAAAAAAATAGGAACAAAAAAAAAAAACAATAATAAAGAAATTGAAGTGAAAACCTCGAATAGTTACAGATATTTCTTCTTTTTCTTTCCTATATCGTGTTCCATACACATATGCATACATACGTAAATACATGCATACATGCATACATGCATACATGCACATGCATATGAACATACATGATTGCATGCATACACATGTCTATGTAGATAAATGCTTACATGCACACATACATATACACATATATATATTCGTGTATATATGCATATATGAACATTATTATATTTTTGTGCGTGTATATATATATATATATATATATACATACGAGTTTGGAAGAATATTAATATTAATATACATGCACACATATATATATAAACATATATACACACATACGTGAGTATATTCATGTATGTTTAAATATATGTGTGTACATGTGTATGTATATATATATATATATATATATATATATATATATATATATATATATATATATTTATACACGCGTGTATACATACCTATTTTTCTAATGTTGTATAGTAATTGATGCTACACGTCGTTTCTGGTTGTTCTGTGAAGCTGTGTGGTTAAGCTGCAAAGTAACAAAATATATAAAAATAATAGAGTTTGACATTGCATCCGAATAACAGCTTGAAGCTTTTGTTTCTGATTTAACTTTTATTGATTATCTGCGAGCGATTTCTGATTCCTAATTCTGAGCCTGGTTTATTCCATCGTCGTACACTAAGTATACGGGCGGAAGGCAAGAAATCAGGAACATTAGAAGTAAGGAACGCAGAAACGCGCATACAGCATTTAATGTAGGTAGGTAGGGTATCTACAACTCCACGTGTCTATTTTCCTCTGCTGATCAGGATGATGTTCCTTTTAATGTCACACGTCTCTGCAGAGCAGCACTTTTACAGAGACCCTAGGTTTCGCTAATTTACTTCGCAAGTTTTACAGAGACTGGAAAAATTAAAAGGAATAAGAAAATAAAGTTTTGTTTCCACAAGTTCAGTCAAAAAATACTTTGGGATGTATTTTTCTAGATATGTCTTTCCACAGTAAAATAACATCAATAGATTACGTCTTCGGTCATATCTATTTGACGGTTCTTCAGCAGATTGTTAACTTCATCTTTATCTCAGCTTCAAAATTCAACCATTTAAAGATTTCATTTGGCTACCATAATGCCACAGTTACTCTCGGTTGAATTTTCTTTCCATCGACCACAATACAAAAACAATTACTCCCAAACGCATTCTCATCCAACAACAGAATTAAAGTTTCAAAATTCCAATTCAGGTCCCCTCGACAGCAACCAGGCGCAGACAATGAATTTTCAATCGCAATTCACCACGGTTTCACCAGACGTTCTAAGTTTCTAGCCGTAACACATGATGCATATCAAGAAGACTTAAAGGTTTATCAGTTTTGGGATCTCATAAGGTGGGGCCCTGGCACAATCGTTAACACATCGGAGAAAATGCTTTGTAGCATTTCTTCCGCGTTTGCGTTCTCAGTTCAAACTTCCGCAAAGCAGATTTTGTCTATCATCCGTTTGGGGTCGATAATATAAGTACTGGTCGAGCACTCGGGCCGACATAATCGATTAGCCCCGCCCCACAAAGGTTAATGCCTTATGCCTACATCTTATCATATTCTACAAAACCTCTTCGCTGGATTTAAAGCTTGAAGTCACACGGAAATTCCTATCTGGAACAAGAACGTCGATTCTAACTTCCTTATTAATGAACATATCGTTACCATTATTCTATACGCGGAGATGCTTTTCGTGGACGTCCCCACTACGAGACCTCTATTTGTTCAGCGAAGACCAAAACTTGTTATATTTCCAATAAAGTAGAATATTTTTCACGGGAGTCGGTTAAAGAGAATTTTGGTGTCAGCATCTCTAATGCTTCCTACAGTAACAGGAACAAGAAGGAAACAACCTTTAAATCTTGTATAAGGATAACGATCATATTAATGTTTAGGGCTACATAATAAAGGCGACTCTGTAAAAATTGACAGAACGATTCCTTCGACGGGCAAAATGCTTTGCGGCATTTCGTCCGTCTTCACGTTCTGGGTTCAAATTCCGCCGAGGTCGACTTAACCTGTCATCCTTTCGAGGTCAATAAATTAAGAACCAGTTGAGCACTGGAAGTCCATTTAATAGTCTTAGCCTCTTTCCCGAAATTTCTGGCATTGTGTTATGATTAGAAATCAGTTTCTTTGGTTGAACTACTTGTTCCAAGATTAGAACCGGGAACAGCAGATGCGTTGCTGTACATAAGGAATTAAATTAATCCGTTCTGGGACGGCCTAATCCAAAAATATTCTGATTTGATAGACTTAATAAAAGAATCAATTCTATTTTTGGTGTTTCTCCTAGGAATCCTATCGAGGCAATTCTGTTTTTTTCCCCTACACTTATTGTTCCCTTCAGTCCAAACTTTCGCTCTTCTCGCAACACCAGTAGAATATTGAATTTCCTATCAAGCATTCTTCCCATTGATTAGCAATAGCCACTTTTAATGACAGCCATATCGAAAAGCCTTGCAGACTCATTACCATTTCGGTAATTATTGCAGTTATGTTGCTTATTCTATTAGCAATTTCGCAGCTTATAATTTACAAGTCGAGCATCTTTCTGTTACGCATTCTTCGCATTAACACATGTTGCCAGCTCAGTTTCATTATGAGAAGCGTACTCAGCTACAAGAACCCTACCATTTCTCCAAAGCAGGTTCTTCCTTATTATTACCAGAAAAAAATGACCAACTTTAATCATGTGACATTCCAAATGACCTCTTAGTATCCAGGTGAGCAGTTTTTCTCCCATAAATTTGGCCAGTTTAAAAAAGTCTACGGTTTGATGACTTATTTAAATCGAACCGAACATGGAAAATGCTCCGGTTTTGAATTTGGTTTGCAAAATTCTTGATGTGAATCTGTGTGTTGAAGCAAACCTTGTATCTTGGGACGGTCATTACGCCAGTAATTATAACACACGCACTGGTTCAATTTCACTTTTTTATTGTTAGTCCATTGGTTATATAGCTAATCAACTAACTAATCTATCATTTGTTTAATGTGACGAACTCAAGACAGACACTGAAGAACCAGTGCGTGTGTTTATCATCGTCATCATAATCATCATCATCATCATCATCATTATTATTATTATTATTGGTATAATAACCCTCCCAAGACACAAGATTAGGAACTGTTGTTTTTACATTATTTGAACTATCATTTGTATTATACCTTGAGTCACGTTGTATATTATTTCAATAATAAATACCATATTGATTTCAAATTTTGGCACAAGGCCATAAATTCCAAGGGGGGGAAGGTAAGTCGATTACATCGACCCTAATACTCAACCGGTACTTACTTTATCGACCCTGGAGGGATGAACGGCAGAGTCGACCTTGGCGGAATTTGAACTCAAAACGTTAAAACGGACAAAATGCCGCTTAGCACTTTGTCCGGCGTGCTAACGATTCTTTCAGATCGCGCCTTAGTAATAAACACCATATTAATTAGACGGAACAGGTCTAAAGGTTCGAAGCGCAATCTAAATGTTCAATATGTAATCATTAATTAGTCTGTTGAGATTTCTGCGCTGCAGTTTGCACCAAATCAGCACGAGATTCCTGCACGCAATTCAGCCACCGTCCTTTCCGTGTTTATTTATTTATTTGTTGGAAAAGGTGCTTAAATATTTGGTTTCACTTTCATTCCTCAATAAATTTGCGACGTGACTCTCTGAAACAATGCAACTCTCCTTCATATTTGTACTCAGAGCTACATTAAAAGCCTCTTAACATTGCTTGTATTGCTCCTATACTGGTGATTCCGTCTTAGTATTATGTCCCACCAATAAACTGAACTGAAACTAAATACTACTAAAATCTCGCGTCTTTTCTCCACTTGATAAAATGTTTATTAAGAAAGAGAATAAACGGCCTCTTGATGACAGTTTTATTGAGCCGCCCGTGTCTCTATGACGAACACAAGCAACAGTAGCAAGCAACGCCTTGTTATCGACGACTCACGACTATAAATTACTGCCGCCGCTTATGGATGCTCATCCAATTCTTCATATTGAAGATATAAAGCGCTGTACTTCCTGTAATAAATTCTACAGCAACTGGATGTGACCACCGGCATGACATCAGATTATTCTCCGTAATGAAGTTGATGGACGGTCATTCCAGTTACAAGTTGTTCCTTGGTGTGATTAATGGTGCCAATGCTTTGCAATGATTTATGGGAAGTAATATTTAGCAACAATGACATCAAACGAGTTCATGCCTACCTCGACGATGTTACTGTGGTGGAGACTGAGACTGAATTCAACGATGATAAATATCTTCCCTAAACATCCATTTGTTACTTAGGATGCAAAATAGAAAGTTCTTCTCTACATCCTCATCCCGAACAATCGAGGCTCTGGGAATCCTAATACAATCACTGCTCCTGCTTCAGTTGTCTCTTTTCTTTCAGCTTAGTTTCCATTGAATAAAAACATACTTAGATGCTATTCACCTTAAAACGTTCATAGTTAATACCTCCCCTCCTCCTCTTCCCCCTCTCTCTTTCTCTCTGCCTCTGTCTTTGTCTCAATTATAAGAATATGTCAGATCAAAGAACTTCTAACATTTTTCTGTGGTTTTTGAAAAGTAGTATCAACAATTTCTTATGAATGCATGATACTCGTTTTCCGCGGCATGGCAACCCGATGTAAGTTTATCCGCGCAAACAGGATAGTTTTTAAAGGAACATTGGACTTCAAAAGTGCGCCGGTTCGACAAACCTGGAGTTAAACGTTTGTATATGGGAACATTTCTGCAAACCAATATCATCCACCGCACTTTTCAGACCGAAATTAACATTATGGCGCAAATACAAATAAAAAAATGTAATCGACATAGAAAAGCTGGAGACGTAGAAGTACGTATTTAGTAGTTTTCTGCGGCACTTGTTTTCTTTCCACCTCCACCGACTTTCATTCAGTTTAATCAGTTTATTGATGAATCTAAAACCAATTTGTCTGGCGAAGGGAAAGGTCAAAGTGTTCACATTTAAGAAACGAAATAATATCAGCGACAAGGTTGGAATACGTGAAAGATTCGACCAATAAAAGAATATATTTTCTTTCGGTAGTTTCAGTAACAACAATCACGCTCGGTCGCATCTTTAAGGGTCTTTAGTCGATCTTGCTCATCCCCGTATTCATATCAGCCTTGTTTTTAGAAATACTTAACGCACAATTTATATACAACAATTCCTTCTTGGACCTGAGTTAGTGTAAACACACGCATGCGCACGTACACACGCGCGTGCGCACACATACGCACACAGACATACGTGCTCACACATACAACAGGCGTCCACACAGGTTTTGTCTATCAACTTTCTCTCACAAGCTATGGGTCAACTTGGAGATAGAAAACGCTCGTCCTTGTGCCACGCCGAATGATACGAAGCTGGAAAGACGAGCTTGGAAATCGAACCTCTTAACCCCACCGTTCTGCTTATATATTTGAACGTAGGCAGTTTGTCACTCACAGTCATTACTCAGAGTTTCATGGACGCGGAACTACGCATCTAATCTATCAAATATCCGCGACGGGGGGAAGTTTTTGGCTACAGAGAATTTGGTTTTGGTTACAGAGAATTTGTAGATCTAGCAAAAGTAACGAAATGATAGCAGGCAAAAATAAAATAGATAAATAAAATGCTAGAAAGAAAAAAAAAAGAAAGACCATTGAATAAAAGAGGAAGCAATGCTTTTCAGCCGTGCATTCCGTTGGACGTTTCCCAAAAACCAGTAAAAGTTACTCAGAGAAAAGGATTGAAGAGAGAGAGAGAGAGAGAGAGAGAGAGAGAGATTGAGAGAGAGAGAGAGAGAGAGAGAGAGAAAGTAAAAGGGAATAAAAATGGTGAGAGAATAGAGAAAGAAAGAAATAGAGATAGAGGTAAAGATAGTCGACAAGCAAACAAAACAGAGCGTAATTCAATGACTGCACAAGCAAACACTAGCATCAATACAGCAGTTGATGTCAATATTGAGAGTTTGTCAGCCGAAAATTTACAAAATTGAAGTGACTATGGCGGAACAGAATCTCAAGAATTTAAATAATGATTGAAAATATAAGAAAACTATAAGAAAGAAAACTACAACAATACAGAACGAGATGGAAAAGTCTTATAGTATAATATAGTTTAATACTGTGTAGTGAAAACCATTGAGTGAATAGATTAGGATGAAGGATAATAGTTAAGTTGGTGGAAGGGTATTTCAATCCTAAAGAGAAATGGCTAAGTACGAATAATTATGGGATGAGACCGATATATATATATATATATATATATATATATATATATATATATATATATATATATATACTCTTTTACTCTTTTACTCTTTTACTTGTTTCAGTCATTTGACTGCGGCCATGCTGGAGCACCGCCTTTAGTGGAGCAAATCGACCGACCCCAGAGCTTTTTCTTTGTATGCCTATTACTTATTCGATCGATGTCTTTTTGCCGAACCGCTAAGTTACGGGGACGTAAACACACCAGCATCGGTTGCCAAGCGATGTTGGGGGGGGGGACACAGACACACAAACATACACACACACACATACATATATATATATATGCATATATACGACTGGCTTCTTTCAGTTTCCATCTACCAAATCCACTCACAAGGCTTTGGTCGGCCCGAGGCTATAGTAGAAGACACTTGTCCAAGGTGCCACGCAATGGGACTGAACCCGGGACCTTGTGATTGGTAAGCAAGCTACTTATCACACAGCCGCTCTGTAGTCGGTGTAATCGATTAGTCCCCACTTCTCCGAAATTGCTGGCCTTGTGGCAAAATTTGAAACCAATATCTGACAGTATTTATTGTGTTGCTCCTCCAGTACAATGGCAAACTTATTTGCATAAGTCTATAGAGAATAGATTGCTGCAACGTGAAACATATTTCCAACAAAGTGATTTTCGTTTTATATAGAAAATGTTTAGAACATTCCCAAACCCCTTTACCGAGAAAGTTGAGCACTTTAGAATGTCTGTTATTAACATTTCTTTACAGCAAGTCAATTGGTAAGCGCACTCCTAACCCGAATCATTATAATTCGAAGAATGCGTGCTTGGGAATTCCTTCTTTCCACCAGCATGTACGAGGAACGAATGAAATACGTAGCTTCATGTTGGGACGAACTTTAATTAGATTATTAATTCTTGGTCGGAAACATCAGACATGG
>NC_068993.1:60915968-60929945 GCF_001194135.2 Octopus bimaculoides | reverse complement strand
ACCAACATCACCACAACCATCATCATCATCATCATCATCACTGCCATAATTCCTCTGCTACTCCTCCTCGTCCATTTCCTACTCCTCCTCTTCTTCTTCTTCTTCTTCTTCTTCTTCTTCTTCTTCTTCTTCTTCTTCTTCTTCTTCTTCTTCTTCTTCTTCTTCTTCCTCCTCCTCCTCCTTCTCCTGCTTCTTCACCTCTTCGTCACCCTCATCACGACAACAGTAATAACATGTGCTACGACCGCAATAACAGTAAAAAAAACCACGTGGCATTGCCCAATGATGATTACTAGTTAGGAAAGAACCTGTTCTCGGTTGCCAAACCCGCTAAAAATAGCAGCCAAGTGTCCTCTAAAACTCCACTTACATCTGTAAAGAACACATCGCATAAAGTAGTCCGAGGTAGACGAGTGCCTTCAGGAGGGAAAGCACAATAATCGTGGTTAAACTTACAGAAACCTGGAGGGCAGATTCGACGCTTTCTCACCAGCTAAAGAAAACCCAGTTCCAGGACTTGGTTGACGAAGACTTTGTCATGGATCAGCGCGTAGCATCATTCCCTTTTGAAATCTGCTGCCACGGTGTTCCAGCTAGATCGGTGCGCTAATTCCTGTAGAAAATTGGTGTGGAACCGAAACTACCGAGGACAACCAGTAACAGGGTAGGCAGGAGAGCAGCGGGAACCAGCTCCAAGTTGCTGCGAGGTTGCAGATGGAACCCTTATGTTAGCGAAGACTAATTCGGTTCTTTCTGTACCATTCAGGCGAAGCGTGCAGGCTGAGGGCCAAAACGCTTCTTCTGGCCTTGGAATACCTTTTTGAACGTCATTCAACTTGAAACGATAATGAAAAACATTGGTACCTGTTAATCATCGCGTTTTTGGATAAATAGTCGTAACCCGACGCTCTCCACCTCCCCCTCCTTCCGTCCCCCCCGCCACAACCACCACGCTCTCTGCGTCTCTGTGTCTCAGATCCTTTGTAGTAGAAACAAACAAATTCAATATTCCTGAAAAGCTGCTAATGGTCATGGAACGTGTGGGAGTTGTTCTTGTGTCTATTCTGTAGAGAGAGAGAGAGAGAGAAAAAGAGAGAGAGAGAGAAAAAGAGAGAGAGGGAGAGAGAGTTTTGTTTTGTTCAACCACGGGAACTTTGTTTCCCCAGTGGGCTTTCAATGTCTGTTTATTAATCATACTCACGGTGGTGCACCAGCATGACCGCAGCCACTTGGCTGAAACACATAAATAAATAAATAAATACCCACATAAATATATTTTGAACTTTTCCACAAATACGCTGTCTCAACACACACACACACACACACACACACACACACACACACACACACACACACACACACACACACACGCATATATATACCCCACTATTATACATACACACATACATATATATATTTATGTACAAACATATATACACATGCTAACATATATACGCGTAAACACACACATCTGTATATGCTAAATACATACATACATATATATATATATATATATGCACACACACACACGCGCGTGCATATATTCAATATACAGCCACTCACCTACACACGTATATAAATGACATGAATAATGGCTCCTATTTAAAATGACTAATTAAGTTGATTTCTCATCTGTAATCTAATAACCGTTTATCGATCCAGCCTAAACATTACTTCATCCTGCTGCTGGTCATCCTCTTCTTTCACTTTCACTTTCGCGTTTCACCTACTTCTCTTATTCTTCTCATCCTTCTTCCTTCCCTCTCTATATTTCTATGGTTCCTTTCATTGTTTTTCATCGTATCTTTATGATTCGGTTATTCAATCATGGCACGCAGAAAACTCTGCAGCAACTGGTAAATATTCGACGGCCCCACGGTTGTGAAATCGGCTTCAAATTCCAGTCTGCTGAAATAGATATGACCCGACATTGGCTATTTAAGCGTTTATTCTCTTGTCTTTCTTTCTTTCTTTCTTTCTTTCTTTCTTTCTTTCTTTCTTTCTTTCTTTCTTTCTTTCTTTCTTTTGATAAACGAGCATACATGTTATAACGCAACTTGTGTAATTCTTGCCTTAAGGTTCCTGGTTCCGTGTGTTTTGTCTTTGATTTCTGATGTCTTTTAATGGATTCTGCTCTTAAAGAAACAGGGAAAGAGAGAGAGAGAGAGAGAGAGAGAGAGAGAGAGAGAGAGAGAGAGAGAGAAAGAGAGACAGGCAGATAGAGAAAAAGAGAAAGAGAGAGCGAGAGAAAGGCCAGTGAAGAGGTTTGCGTGCCTACACGTGCGAGATATAACTAAATGACAGAATGTGTCTGTGCTGTTTGCATGTGTTTGTGTGTGTGTTTGTATGTGTGTTTGTACGCGTGTGTGTGTACGTATGCGAGTGCGGGCGCACCATTATAGTGGTAGCACCATTATAGAAACAGATAAAACAGCAAGCTAGCAGAATCGTCACGGTGTTGGACTAGGATGCATGGCCACTCTTCTTCTAACTCATTACGTTCTGAATCCGAACTGTGACCAGGTCAACTTTAACTTTCGTTCTCTCGGGGGTCGATAAGGTATGTACCAGTTAAAGACTGGGGTCGACGTAATAGACTTACCTCCTGTCCTTCTGTCAAACTATGAGACCGCTATTGTAGGGTCAGTTAACGTTGTTACGATGGCTATGTACTACAGCCAGTGCAGCTCTTCGAATGCTGTCGGAGCCTCACGGCTGGGTGGGCATTGAGACTGTTTCAATTATCGCTTGACTTCTGTCTAGCTTTCCTTGAGAAAGACATTGGATGCTTGCTTCAAATGCAAGATCTTTTTCTTTAGGCAACAGGAAAAACCAACATTTTTATAAGACACTGAACAGAAGTTGTGAAACCGATTTCGATATGCAGTTAAAATTAATTCACATCAATAAAAATATACTATCCCCCCCCCCCCCAAAAAAAAAATGGTACTTCGTCAGTGACAACGATGGCACTGGAAAAACGTGTTCCTGAAATTAATGTGCAAGTGGCTGAGCACTCCACAGACACTATACTCTTAGCATAGTTCTCAGGGAGATTCAGCGTGACACAGAATGTGACGAGGCTGTCCTTTTGAAATATAGGTACTACTCATTTTTGCCAGCTGAGTGAACTGGAGCAACGTGAAATAAAGTGTCTGTAACTATTGCGTATATATGGGTAATTTTTTATTGCATGGAACGGATGGCAAAGTCAAAAGCTTAAGGACTCATGGTTATTCGTTTCCTTGTAGAGATCAGTTGTAATAATCTCACGTTCTTCATTAGAATGTCTAGAAATATATGCCCCTTTCGTCATTTCCCGTTTGATTTTAAAAACAGTTATGAACGTCATTGATTAATTCTTGAAGTTTTAGATCTTCTTTCTTATCTGTTCCAAAATATATCAGGGATTTTGAAAAACAATTATCGCCAAGCGGAGAGTTGTTTCGGGATCTGAAGCTACAAAAGGGAGAAAAGATTCTGTAGTTGTGAGATTTTGGAGAGTAAATTGATTAAGCGAGCAAAGATTTTAAAAGAATAGATTGTATTCATGGACTTTTTATTAAATATCTTGTGTTATTTGTTGGGAAACGAAAATCGATTAAACTGAAGAGGTTTTTGGCGATCAAAGGTAATTTGGCCAAATTACCCTTGCAGACATTTGAGCGGTTATTGATTGGTAATTATGTGTAAAGCCACTATTACGCAATAGCTTCCATGTAATAACCAGAATCCCTAATAAACCTGGCTTACATCTGAAGATAATGACGATACGAATTTAATCTATACAAGGGATTAAATATTATCGAAGAGTGTGTGGCAGCTGATTTGAATATTCGTTTATATGCATAAACATTTTTTTGATAATGGAAGGATATATTCGTCTCTACGTTTCAGGTAGATTCTAAGAAATTTAGCTGAGTATTAACTGTGATTTTAATGCCAATGTTATAAATAAATTTTTGATATTATTGGAAGAATATACTCGTATCTATGTTTCAGGTAGTTTCCAGGAAATTGAGCTGAGTATTAACTGTGATTTTTAATGCCAATTTTATAAATAAATTTATGAGATTTTTTCTAAAACTATGCAGTTCATTTGTGCTCATACGGCGCGAAACTATGACACTGTTGCTGTAGTGTGCTGGAAATTCTTTTAAATATAATGCACACGGATAAACTAAGAGAGATTTTAGACGGATATAAACACGCGACAACTCATTTGTTTTTGTTATTTTGTATCCTCTAATGGCAAATTCAAGCAATAAGTACTTCATGTCGCTGAATAATAAAAATTCTGGAATAAAATAAATTCTAAATACATCGTGTTAACGATTTGATGTTTTATGCAATACAATAGTCAACACTGCTAAGTTTTTCTCCATAAATAAATAAATAAATAAAAATTTCATATACACATTTACAGGCGAAAATACATTTCGTAAAATTTATCTCTAATGCTCTATGTGTCATCCCAATATATTTTCAGATAGCAGTTTTATTGTCATGCAATAAGATTCCTTCATTCGATAATAGCCGTTAGTTTCAAATTTCGGCACGAGGCCAGCAATTACAGGGGAGTGTATAAATCGGTAACGTCGACCCCAGTGTTCAACTGGTACTTATTTTATGGACCCTGGAGAAATGAAAGGTAAAGTCAACCTGGGCGGCATTTGGAGTCAGAACGTGAAGACCGATGAAATACCGCCAAGCCTTTTGTCCGGCATGCTAACAATTCTGCCGGAATTGTTAGCATGCCGGATCAGATCAAATCGATGAGCAATAATTTTTCTTGCTTATGAAACACTGAATTTTTTTTATCTCATATTTTGTTTTTTATATAATCGACTGAAAATAGGAACGAAAAACTCGGAGGAATGATTTGTAAATATCCAGCTTCCAGTAAAATATAAATAACTCTACATTTACAGTTCTAGATTTAAGAGATGAGGAATTATGTACATTATTTGCATTATTTACATTTGACGGATATCTGTCCTCATCTTGTTTGTTGTTAACACAACGATTTGGCGGAAACGTTAGCACGCCGGGCGAAATGCTTAGCGGTATTTCGTCTGCCGCTACGTTCTGAGTTCAAATTCCGCCGAGATCGACTTTGCCTTTCATCCTTTCGGGGTCGATTAAATAAGTAGCAGTTACACACTGGGGTCGATATAATCGACTTAATCCATTTGTCTGTCCTTGTTTGTCCTCTCTGTATGTAGCCCCTTGTGGGTAGTAAAGAAATAACACAAACACCCTCCCACACATATAGATATATTCGTAGGGCTTCTACTCAGTCTCCGTCTGCAAACTCACAAAGCTTTGGGCACTCACAAACCTTCTATAGACTAAAGCCGTAAAAGAAGACACGTGGCCGAGGTGCATCGCAGTGGGCTCGAACCAGGAACTAATTGGTTGCAAACTGAACTTCTTTACTTCACCACCACGCCTGCAGCAAAGGATGCAGTGCATCCGACGTGGGGCCCCGAAAGCACGAGACCGAGATCGAGAGTCTCATGCTCGGCCGACTGAGCTAGCCGTGTATATTTATCGGTCTTGCAGCTAACATTATGTCCTTGGACTATTTTAAGCGATTCCTATGCAAAATATGTGCGAAGAAAAATAGTGGCAAGAGTTGCATTCTTCTCTTTCGTTTTCGGAAGTGTTTCCCCTTTTTTTGTCCGTACAGATACGATAGAGATAGAGTGTCTACAGTTTCCGTAACGCATATAGTGTCAGCTATAAACGGGTAGATATTAGTCTATCGTGCATCATAGCAACGAAATGAAACGCTGTTGAAACACCAGTTCTGAGTGTGTGTGTGGGGGGGAGGGGGGAGGGTTGCACAGACAGACGTAAGGAGTGTACAGTAAGATGAAAAGAAATATTGAATGGAGAAAAATGAAGGAGATGCAAAAATCAAATATAAGCGATAGAACAAGTAGCAAGCAAGAAGAAAAGAAGAAAAAGAAGAAAGAAAACTGAGAGAATGAAAGAAAGAAAGGAAGGAAGAAAGAGGTGAGGAATAGATCGGAAGAATATAAAATGACACAACTGTTTGACTTAGTTTACTGACAGAGGGAGAATAAACGTACAAAAACAATAACAATGGAAAAAGAAAAGCGCTACCATCCATCCGTCCATCCCACCAGGCAGCCATCTTGTTCATCGTGTTTGTTGTAGCAGCTTACAATGGCTGCACTCGATCGACAAATATTAAATTAGTCTTCTGGCCCAAAAGAGTCTTCATCTTTCAAATGTTATTTATCTTGTAAATTAAACGTTATCACAATTCTATCAGCGATCTATCAAGGCAAGTCTGGTCTAATCTGTGAGGGTGGGAATAATGGTAAAAGAAAACAAGAGATATTATATGACGTCAATAGATGTTTGTGTGTGAGAGCGGGAGAGAAAGAACGAGAGTTAGGCAGTGTGTATGAGAGAGATAGAGAGTGATGGAGAGAGAAAGGGGGCGGAGAAAGAGCGTGTGCGTGTGTGTGATTATAAGTGGTCATCACGTTTAGTCTGAATTCTATTGCAGGCATACGTCAAATTTAATCGGGTGTTTGTAGATGGCATGTGATTGTAGGAGGCGCCAGCTTAGATGCATACTTCCACACTCGCACGTCTATATACACATGTTTATGCGAATGTTTGAAGTTTCCTTAGCGTAGAGCTTTGTGAGAATGTATATGCCAGTGTGTCTATGTAAAAATCATACACATATACATATGTATATCTGTGTGTGTGTGTGTGTGTATGTGTGTGAGGTGAGAGAGGAATAACTCAGAGCAGCCAGTGGCATGTAGATGAGCAACATAGACAAAGACAGGTCTATCAAATACCGCACAACATAAATTTCTTGATTTATTAAAACTATTTCTGCCTCCTGACGCTGTGTCGCAATTACAAAATGGTAAATGAGACGATCCCCTCTTAAGAAGAGATAATCTCAAAGATCAAGGATTCTCCAAAGTTGACAGACCATTAAGGAAAAAGACTTACCGTCTGGAGAGGAGAGGACAATCATGGACATGTGTCTCTGTCTCAGTTTCAGATAAATGTCTAATGTCTAACTCAAAAACAGGAAGAAAGAGTGAGAGAAAGTTGCAGTGAAAGAGTACAGCAGGGTTCGCCCAGCCCCCTGCCGGAGTCTCGTGGAGCTTTAGGTATATCGCCCAATAAACACTCACACACACACACACACATATATTTACGACACACACACACACACACACACACACACACACACACACACACACACACACATATATATATATGTCGTATTTTTTTTTATATGTGCCATATTTGAAGAGCACTTGATGTTACACAACCACACTTCTATCTAATATTCGATTACTAAAACCCAATGCGAAACCTATTTTTTTGTATTGAAAGTGCAATGATGCCTTGTGGCAACATGGAAACTTTCTGTTTGTACAAAGATATTAGGCATGGGAGATGTTTATAAACCATTTAAAAACACACAAAAAAAACCCCCCGTTAGATTCGCTTCAACATTTAAATTTAACTTGTCAAAATGCCGCACAGAATTTTGTCAGTGAACAAGTCGCGGTTTCAAAGCGACGAAAATATCTTGACAAATTAAATTTAGATGCTGAAGTGAATCTAACGGTTTTTTGTGTGTCTTTAAATGGTTTATAAACACCTTCCACGCTGCAATTGTTTTTTGTTTCAGCACACCATCTCAGATAAAGTCACATGCGTAAAGTTATTAGGCTTTTCTCGTAATATGACTGAACTAGGTCTCTCCTTGAACATGATCAAGCTGACAGAGATCAAAACTAATTTAACGTCATTATAGCTTTTCCTGTAGCTTGGCCGTACATGTGCTTTGAGACACATGCCTTACTCGTGTTATACTGGTAGGCATTTTCAATCTTAGTACATGAAAAACAAAAACGTACAATAAATACCAAGTAATGGTACCTTCCACTGTATTTGATGTGGCACCGGTTATCTCTTTAATTTTATACTGAGATGCGATCTCTTTCTACTTAACGCTATATTATCTGCCTCTAGAGTTAAGAGTCTATTTTCTCCTGCTAACTGTGTCTTATCTATCTCTCCAGTTGACGACACACTGTATACTTCTCCAATTAACAGAGTATTGTCTGTCTTTCCATTTAACTTTTCCAGTTAACAGTATATTTAATATCTCCCCTATTAACGATGTGTTGAACACCCCTTCGATTAACGATATATTGTAGATATCTCCAAATAACGGTATATTGTCTTACTCTCCAGATAATAGTATGTTGTCTACATCTCCAATTAAAGTTATGTTTTCTATCCTCTCAATTAACCGTATGTCACACACCTCTCTAATTAACGTTAGTGTCAATTATCTCCCCCTTCAATTAACAATACGTTGTCTCTCTCTTCAACACATCGTCTGTTGCTTATCTATCCAGTTAACAATGTGGTGAAATTTCCTTTTAATGCTAATTTTCTAGTGTTTCTAATATCGTATTGTATTACCTCTTTTACCGGTTAAAAATGCATTGTCAACCTTTTACTTAACGCTATGTTGCACAACTTTCCTTTTAAAGGTCGATTTTCTTTTCTTTCTTTAATATTGACAACTGTTGTTGCGTTGTAATGGATGCTGCAGTTGAGCTTCTCTTGTCGTTATTTAGCTGAATGTCAGTTTGGATGCTGCAAACCTATGATCGAAGAAGCTCTTAGTTATTACCAAATATTTCTCTATTGTTTTCAGACATAATATGTAGGATGACCTTTTTTCACCACGTTCTTTTCCTTTTGGAAGATAGTAGAATCGGACTGGTTTCCTGTTATTTCTATCACGACAGCACAAAGCGTAGAATCTTGTCCTGTAGGTTATTACGATATTTATATTTTGTGATCATTACACATTGTTGCCGTAATGTTAACCAGAACCGGAAATATGACATTGGAATCCAGGATTACGATAGGAGCCTATAAAGAAAGTGCCTGAGGACTCTACCCCAGACAACCCTGCCAGGAGTTGGAATGGGGGAATAAGACGAATGCATGGATATTTCTCCAATAATGAGGTTTATTTACCACCAACCTACAACCAATTTATTCGATTTATTTCTTCAGTTAATAAAATTACGGCTATATCCGCAGTTAATCGTAGCGTCTGAAGTACCCTTACAACTAATGGATTAATCGTCACATGACAACCTTTCCAATTAATGGTGTCAGGTGAGATTCCTTCCTAAGATAACGCCGTTTATCTACCTTCTCTGTTAATGGTGTTTAGTCTCTATTTCGTCATCATTTAATGGTGTTCGGGAGAAGGCATGGGAGGAGGTGACCTCTCCGTTTAGTAGTGTCTCCTCCACACAACCCCCATCCCCATTAGCAGTCGTAATCACAGTTCCAATATTAAATTCCATTATGTAAAGAATGTAATTATATTATATTATAATAACAGCCAGAGAAAACAAAAGAACCAAAATGAATGATGAACAACACAATGGAATAATATAACAACAACAACAACACTAATGATGATGATAATAACAATAATAATAATAATAATAATAATAATAATAATAATAATAATAATAATAATAACAGCAGCAGCATTGTTTGCACAATAATAATAATAATAATGATAATAATAATAATAGTAATAATAATAATAATAATAATAATAATAATATTAAGAGCACTACTACTACTACTACTACTACTACTACTACTACTACTACTACTACTACTACTACTACTAACAACAACAACAACAACACCGACAACAGCAATAAAAACAACAATAGCAAGAATAATGTAGATGATGATGATGATGTTGGTAATCAATAGTCTGCTACTGAAGTGACATTTCGTTGATAATATATTTAATTATGTCAATTATGAGATACATAGATTATTATAAGGGATCATGATATGAATTTCAACGCTGAAATGGGTGGGGGAGGAGGAGGGCGGGAAAGAGAGAGAGAGAGAGAGAGAGAGAAGGGTGAGGGGGCGGATATAGACGTATATATACATGTGATGGGAGGGAGAGAGATAGGCAGAGATGTTGAAGTATGTGTGCGCGTATGAGTGTCTGTGTGTGGGTGTGTGAGTACGTGTGTATGTTTAAAGAGAAACAGAGAGAAACAGAGAGGGGGAAATTATGTGTGGGGGAGAAGTAAGAGTATGAGAAGAAGGGGAGGAGTAGACAGAAGGAGGGGATAGAGTGGGGGCGTAAAGAGATGCGGGGGATAGAGGGGAGGAGAGAGAGGAGAGTTAAGTGGAGGAGTGAGTGAGTGGGGTGTTTGTGCGAGTTTCTGCTAAAGGAGAGAAAATTAACGAGGCGGACATTTAAAAAAATATAATAAACGAGATTAGAATTAAGAGAGTTTATTGAGAGACACGGATTTGATGTGAAGAAAAATGAAAGGAAGAAAGGAAAGAAAGAACAAGGAAAGAAAGAAAAGAAAAAGACAGGGAGAGAGAGAGGGAGAGGGGGGAGGGAAAGAGAAAAGGAGGAAAGGAGGAAAGAAAGAAGGAAAGAAGAAATAAAGTTTGAGAGAGAAAATAAAAAGGAACGGATTGGAGGAAACAGATAAGAGAAAGAAAGAAGAAAACAGGAAAAAGAGAGAAAAGAAAGACGAACGCAAGAAAGAAGGGAATGAAAAGAAAGGAAAAAAGAGAGGAAGAAATGGACAAGAAGAAAGAAAATTCTTATGAAGACAGGAAGAAAGAAAGAAAGATTGGTTAAAGAAAAGTTTGCCTTCATTTTATTGGATGATAGATAGGGAGACAGACTGATAGATAGACAGATAGATAGACAGACAGATATATAGATAGAATTTGAACTCAAAACGTAAAGCCAGAAAAAATGCCGCTGAGCATTTTATCCGGCATAGTAACGATTCTGCCAGCTCGCCGTCTTACAATGCCATAAATAATGAATAATTAGTTAAATGTGTGAGGGAATGAATATGCTTCGCAAGCAGTACTTGCTGAAAATTGTCTTCGTTCTTGGAGAAAGAAGACAAACGTTTTGCAGGATTCGTGATGGACTCTTCAAAGAAAAGAGAGACAATTCCGAGAAATTAAAAATTAGTTTCTGATGTTCGTTTATATGCTTGTTCGGGGACAAAGGGCAATTTCAACCGTAGTTTAGCCGAATCAGTGGGGGTCCGAGGCAAGTTAAAGAAAAGAGCACTTCCACTATCATCTCTACCATTAATAATTCGCTTCCCTAAGGCGAAGAGCTGGCAGAATTGTTTCTTCGCCGGGCAAAATGCTTAGAGGAATTTTGTCCGTCTTTACGTTCTGAGTTCAAATTCTGCCGAGGTTGATTTTGCCTTTCATCGTTTCGAAGTCGATAAAATAAATACCAGTTACGTACTGGGGTCCGATCTAATCGACTTTAGCCCCCCCCCCCCCGAACTTGCAAATTCGGGTGAGAGGCTAAAGTCGATTAGATTATTGGCGGATAAAATATTCCATGTGAAATGCAGCAGGATTTGGAATGCTACTGACGATGTTTACACTACATATTTATACTATATACCACGTCGATTTGTATTCCGGAAATACGGTATTTAATCCGTTGAAATAAGAAGCTGAGAGAATCACTCAAATGCTTGTTGTTTCTTGGATCTTTTGAAAATTTTAAGAAACGATCTGATCTCCATAACACTTGAATAACAGGAGAATCAACAAGTGCTGATATCCAGCTACATCCGAATTTTAAGCACAATCAACGCTCATTATAGAAAGCTGTAAATATCTACCAAATTCATTGTTAATGAACAAAAATATGAACTCTTTTCGAAACGTTTATATGTAAATTTTTTTACTTAGGAGGAGAGAAAAAGGAACTTGCACTTAAAACCACGAAAGGTCCTTCCTTTTATTCGAAAATTAAGCCAATAGATATTCGTTGTGTCTGTATCCCAAGAGCAAGGAATGGCTTCTCCAAATCTAGTTAACCTGTTATAAGGAAATCTAACGCGAAAGATTTACTTACATCGAATTTGTTTTTGTTTACCGAATATTGGTTCGTTGAACATTTATGCTCTGCAATCAAAAGTTACGAGCCACAGGATATCTGCTTTCTGTCAACGCTCATGGTTATCGTTCAAATCTTAATTCACTTCAAACATACATACATGCTGCAGTCATTTTCATTTTACCAAACACAACTGCATCATTACAACCAATGGTTCAGAGAGTCATTTCAGCTTTTACTGCGTATAACCTCCGAAGAAGTATAAGTCAATTGATTACAGTCTGTCATACGTTTCTGGAGAAAAAAAAATCATTATGCAAGCAATGAAATCACAAAAGATACCTAGAGTTCGCACTAAAAAGATTGTTTAAATGTAAGAAAGTAAAACAACAGGGCAGACGATGAAATGGTCTCAACCTTGTGTGAATGGTACGGAAAGTGGGATATGAAGAAGATGACGTGTGCGATATTCAGGATATACAGTCATGCAAACAAGAAGATAACCTTTATAAAGTGAACAAAGACTAATCTCTAATTCAAATAGACAAAAAGTGATCTTATCTAAAAGCTTTAGTGAAATAACACAAGCTTTAGTGAAATAACACAAGCTTTAGCACGACTTCTGTAAAACAACTGACTGCCTAAATTCTAAACGAAGAATGTAATCCAACATATCAGTAATGGTTGTGATTAATTGTTTAGAAGGAAGAAGAAGAAGAAGAAGAAGAAGAAGAAGAAGAAGAAGAAGAAGAAGAAGAAGAAGAAGAAGAAGAAGAAGAAGAAGAAGAAGAAGAAGAAGAAGGTAAAGCAGCTAAATTTTGATCCATTTTTGAATAAAAACTACAAATCCAACAAAATCACTTGTACCACTTTTTTTTTTTCCTTTTAGTGTTTCGTTGTTCTTATTTATTGATTTCACCCAGGAAACTGTTTTTCATCTTTGCTATTGAATTCTATGTGTATGCTAAAACGACTAAAAAATCAAATATGTGTATTTTTTGTATGCATGCATGTGCGTGTGCGTGTATGGATGTGTATTACTGGTTGTGTCAGTCCTCCCACCACCACTTGACAACCGGTGTTGGCTTCATTATGTCCCTGCAACTTATCGGTTCAACAAAAAGAGTTTGATAGAATAAGTACCAAACTTATAAACAAACATTGGAGTAGATTTGTGCGGCTAAAACACTTCGAGATAATGCCCCAGCACGGCCGCAGTCCAATGACTGTAGCAAGTAAAAGATAAAAGATAACAGATCTGGCAGAAACGTTAGCACGCCGGCGAAATGCTTAGAGGTATTTCGTCTGCCGCTACGTTCTGAGTTCAAATTCCGCTGAGGTCGACTTTGCCTTTCATCCTTTCGGGGTTGATTAAATAAGTACCAGTTACGCGCTGGGGTCGATGTGATCGACTTAATCCCTTTATCTGTCCTTGTTTCCCCCCTCTATGTTTAGCCCCCTGTGGGCAATAATGAAATAGATAAAAGATAACAGGTCCATACGGTTACTTTTCCTTGCCACATGTTCCAGTTTTGCCTCATTAAAACGCTTCCTTTCACCATGTTTCGACTCCTTGTGTATAATATTACTTCATCTTCACAACTTTCTGTTTCAATATTACCTTTTCTTTTTCAAATCTGATTTAAGGCTCTCCTTGTATCGTAATATTCGTTAGCAAGAGGGTCTTTTGGAATTTTCCCATTGATTTCGATGATACATGGAAGCCAGAAAAATACGGAAGTCAACGAATAGCACGTTACGGAATTTGATGTTATGGCAAGCTATTTCCTGAAACATGACGCTACTGTAACGCGATAAGTGGGTGCGGTGGGGGTGGGGCATGGGTGTATATAAAAGAAGAAAAATGGCAAACACGCATATGGTGAAACCACTTCGACTGTTTTGAATATTAATGGCCATATTTCATAATCATAGAATAAAATAAACAATGCATGTATTGTGAAAATAAATATTTTAGTGACTTCCTTTTAATA
>NC_068993.1:60914447-60915316 GCF_001194135.2 Octopus bimaculoides | reverse complement strand
ATATATATATATATATACACGTAGTCAATCCAAACAAGAACAAGCAAGAAAAAACAACGCGATAGACATATATATGTGTACATGCATATATATGTAAGAACTCACTATATATATATATACACACATACATAGATTCCTACGTTCATACGTTCGTACATACATACATAGCTATTCTGTTGCTTCTAATAGGATTACGATACTCGATTCAACCATGCATGCTCTTGTCTGTTGTGCTACAATGGAGATTCTAACCATTGTCTTTTATAATCTCTTTTCGTATTCATTCTGAGATGTTGTTGAAAGTTTTGCATAGTCAGTATGTTGTTCTTGGTGTTTAGCCCAAGGTCAGCTCTGAACAAGCAGAACCACAGTCGTAGGCATTCCAGCCATGACCTTCCCATATTTGTATATGTCTTAGACTACATTTGTCGAATGTATTTTTGCTGTCTTTTACATGTTTCAGTCATTAGACTGTGGCCATGGTGGGAGCGCCACCTTGAAGAATTTTTAATTCACTCAATCGAACTCAGTACTTATTTTTGTAAAAATAAAACATAAACACACCAACACCGGTTGTCAAGTTGCCGTGAGCGATAAACTTAGGCACAAGGACTCACACACGCATCTATCTATCTATCTATCTATCTATCTATCTATCTAGCTCGTCTTTCAAACCATCTAACTAATAATAATAATAATAATAATAATAATAATAATAATAATAATAATAATAATAATAGTAACATCGATAGGAATGAGAACCCAGGTTCGAAATTTCCCCAAGACACCTGACGAAGGCTGGAGGGTATATCAGCCGAAACGTTGTGTTAACAACAAACAAGATGAGGACGAATATCCGTCAAATGTAG
>NC_068993.1:60912489-60914004 GCF_001194135.2 Octopus bimaculoides | reverse complement strand
AGAGAGAGAGAGAGAGAGAGAGAGAGAGAGAGAGAGATGTAAAAAATACAAACCTTGAGGAAGCAACGATGAAGAAGTTTATTGTTCAACAATTCTCAAGTAGCAGCCTTCGTTTTGTAGGAATTCTAAAGGTTACTCCCAAACGAGCTGGCATATAACATCAAGAATTTCGAAGTTAGTGACGAAGGGTTATGGCAATTTAGAAATTGTCATAGAATCGGTAATAAAATTACTCATTGTGAAACATGGAATGCTACACCAACCGAAGAAATGGAACTTTTCAGGAAGAGGTTAAATGATTTAATTAAGTGTGAATGGATCCTAATTTCTCAAATGTATAACGAGGCTGAATGTGGGTTGTACATGTGGTCACTGCTTCGTAATACACAAGCATTTAAGAATGGTAGCCAACCAAGTAAGGAACGGTTTTTTTCAAGGTTGTATTGTGCGGACGCAGACAATATGCTTCCTTTAAAATTCTTAGTAGTATGGAGCTCATCAGCTCCATGATACACCAGCTGGTATTGTGCTTTTACCATTCTGAGAAATCGTAATCATTGATGCATATCTTTGGTAAATAATTTTTCATTCTTCTGTTACGTCGATTCCAAAAAGCTTTCTTCAAACTTTCTGTTGACGTGGCGACGGGACAACGAATTTTGGGGCAGCATATTCATTTTCACAGGTAACTCGTCAGCAATGATGGTAAAAAATTAAGTATATGTTGTCAATCAGTGTCAATCAGTCACGATGCAGTCAATGTACCAAAATATATTTTGTAATTTACTCGAGATTATACCCAACGACCTTAAGAAAGAAACGTGAACAAACGATTCTCAGTAACATCAAAAACGACTCTCAAGTTTTCAATATTCAGTTGAGTTTCTTGGAAGGCACAGGCGTCTATCAATCTAACCAATGCTTGGAGAAAGTTCTGTTCTATGTGAAGGCAGAATACTACTTTTAAGGGTTCGAGATAATCGAGTTTATTAGGATACATCAGAGAAAAAGCGTAGCTGATGCTACGAAAGATTTGCCAAGGGCAAACGAAATTAGCAATTTGCAGTTTCAATGTTTCACGCTTTAACATATTGTTAAATAATTTTATGAAACAACTCACAGTGACATCAACAATTACAATGTCAAATCTACAATATCTAGCTAAGGTTTATTTAGCCGTATGGGATTTCTAATATTTTCTTTCATTTTCTAACTATTTCCTCTGTTCAACATGGTATACGATTGCAATATTAACACCTATTATCGGTTAACTCGGACAATCAGCTAAAACGGACATCTTTCTTATTATTAGTACGATTTTACGAGGATTCACGGTAGATGTATGTATGTCTCTTCTGTATTTAATCATTTGAATTCTTCCTCTGAGGAAGGAGCTGACTTCTAACCAAAGATACAAAGCTTCATCTTTGCAATGTAGATGACGAAAACAATGTCACATTGTTTTTTATATATATATATATATATATATATATATATATGTAGCTAGCTAGCTAG
>NC_068993.1:60908641-60912266 GCF_001194135.2 Octopus bimaculoides | reverse complement strand
TAACAACAGAACACAACATTACATCCGGCATCCGTTACAAGATAACTAAAAGCAGATCGTAGTCAAAACATATTACGTAACACAAAGAAACACAACACAATAAATACGACATACAACAACACACCGCCGACCTGTCAAGGCAGTCACATCACGTCCACTCATGCCTCTGCAACAGCTAAATCACCGCACCTAGCCGCACCCAGCCGCACCCAGCCGCACCCAGCCGCGCACAGCCGCACCCAGCCGCATCTACGAAACATAACGAGAGAAAAGCTGACACATGAAAGCAGAATATTATCTACTATTTCAGTGTTTCTATGCTAATGACGTCAACAGAATTGTCATGGCAACTAATATGACACGGCTAACATGAAGCGATATGTATAGCAACAAGCAGTATCATTTAGAATGCTGTAGACTGAACTGATGCAATATATTCTCTTCCTCCTTCTATCCCTCCTCCTCTTCCATCATATTCTTGTCCATAAATTTCTCGCTGTGACATCCGTTGGTTCTACCTTATCTCATCGCTGAGATCACATTATTGGGACTAACACCGGACAGGATTTATAGCTCAGTTATGCTACCCTGACACACGCACGCATGCGCACGCGTCGCGCACACACACACACACGCATACATGCATACAGATATGTGTATGTGTGTGTACGTATGTGTGTGCGTGTGCGTGTGTACGTATTCACATACACGGAGGTATATATCGTTACGCCTATACATACATACACATATATGCATGTGTGTATATATATATATATATATATATGCATGTATTCATGTACAGATCTGCACACATATATGTATATGTAAGTATACACACACACACACACACGCACACGTACACACACACATATATGCCTGTATCTATGTGTGCATGTATGTACGTATGCAGATATATATTGCTTGTTTGATGGATGGATCACTAGTTGAATAGGTGTACGAATTTACGTGTGTCTGTGTTTGTATGTGTGTGTGTGTGTGTGTGCATGTGCTTGTGTGTGTGTGTGTATGTATGTGTGCTTGTGTGTGCTTGTGACTGTATGTACATTTTTCTTTATTTGTTTAAGCTAAATGAAACAGTACTGACTGTAACTTTTGCAGACTCGTGTTCCGTTCAAACTATTGCATACAGAAAGACATAAGCAGGATGCAGAGCCGACGTCATTGTTCAGTAAGACTGGAAATGGTGTTAAATAAAGAACCAAAGGGGTGCGGGAGAGATGCGGTAAGATTGGCGTGAGCTGGAAGTGTGAATGGGTCGGGGTTACCTGACTGGAGATAGCACGAGACTGATCAGTTTCGAGGAACACAATCCAATGAGAGATCAATAAAAAAAAGACAAATGAAGAGAAAGCAGAACTTTGGACCAGAGACAAGGACCTGTGCGTAAGTAATTGCATAGCAATGAGTCGAGTGGTCCTAGACAGAATGTGATTCTATATTTCTGTTTGTGCAGTACAGTGCTTCTCAACCATTTTTTGCCTATGGATCCCGCTTTGGTCCCCATTTTATTCTTCTGGCACCCCATAGCCATTTGGCGTGTATATTTTCGGTGCGAATGGTTTTTTTTATTACGGCGCCGTTTTTACAATCCTGTAAATAATAATAATAATTGTATTTTTATATAAGCCTAAGGCTCATAGCGATCACCGTGCAACGAGGAAGGAAAATAGTCTAAAAAACTGTTTAAATATTTTGTGTATTGTAGAATTAAAACCATTATTATTATTAACCGGATTGCAAAAATGGCGCCGTATGAAAAACCATTCGCACCGAAAGCATATAGAGAGTTTAGATAAACCTTCTTTTTTCCTATCGAAGGGCTTTTGTGCCCCTTTATTAGACTAGTTTCCTTAGTCATTAGAAATTTATTTCCTCGTTATTTTCTTCGATATTCTATAATGTAATTTTAAGTCGTGGTATTTTTTTTAAAATAAAGAAAAGTTATTAAAATAGAATATTTTTCTTAGGGGTCTCGCGTTTGTTGTTTGAATTACAAATATATCTAAGTATGCTTAAAATATCTGCATAAACAACCTCCCTCACATGCACACACACACACACACACACACACACACACACACACACACACACACACACACACACACATATATATATATATACATGTCTGTGTGTACTTATTTATATGCATACAGACATATGCATACGAATATGTATATGTACATAAAGCTTATGTAATTCTTGTGTAGATGAACATAAGCATGGTTCATTAATGATACGTCATCCGTTCTACCAGTTGAAACTCGGTCAACACTCGCGTATGTAAACTGATTCAGTAAACTTTCATAATATCGTATCATAAGGATGCAAGATGTGATGAAAGCTAGCCTCATTGATTCTGTTGAATGACTCATTGTGTTCAACTATAGCTTGTATCAAATATGGATACTCACTGAATATTTCACCTACGCTTATAGCTCTTCTATTATGTTCGTTCATGGGAGATCTTTGTGTGATCATTGTTCGTACATTGTACGGTGCGCCATATTTCTTACTTTGAAGTTAAGCTAGTTAGTGACATACACATATGCAATTCATTTTACAAGTGTAACTGTTAAAAGGCTTACAGATGATCGATCTAGTGGATCAATGTATAATATTTATCCTTGATTTTAATATTGATATTATTTTAGGAACGTTTGCATGAAACATCGTCTAATATAGATATTTGTTTTGATTTTTTTTGCAAGCCAAAACAATGCAAGTGATAAGAAATAATACAAGCCGTTGGTTTGTATTTTCTTCTCCAGTAAATCATCGGAGAAATGGTGTTATGAGCTGACTTCTCGGTTCTGTAGAGCTTGTAAATTATTTTCTCAGATGAATCGAGAAAAACTAATTCTTAATATTGAATTCGTGGACAAACAAAATAGATCCATCAAGTCGATCATTTCTGAGTGCTATCCACGTGACACATACATTTGTAATACACTTGCAATCATGTTTGCGTAACCACGTATGTGCGTGTGCATATATATATATATGTATGTGTGTGTGTGTGTGTGTAACTATTTGAATTTTGGTATACGTCTATTCGTCTGTCTATTAAAGCACATTCTCTGTTTTCGGCTACCTGGTGTCATCCACAGTAACGATATAATTTTTGTTGGATCTACGTCAGGAAATCCGCAGTGTTTGTTGAGTTTATAACTCTACTGTGCATAAGCACTAAGTTTTAACGTTCCAACTCACTTTCGCTGTTTGCAGCAGTGCTTGAAAGTTGTGTAGTGTGTGATCGTCGCATTGACCATCTCAGAGAAAGTTGCCATGGTGATACCTGCTCAGAGGCTTTAGCAAAGTTGCAGAAAGTATATGGAGAGGAGTGTATGAGTTGCAGACAAGTGTACGGTTATTTAAAAAATACTTAATAGCGTTCTGTTTATCATTTATGCAGTCATCAAAATTGTTATAACGTCTTGTTGTTGAGATTGGTTCTCTTGCTTTCCTGATGAGGAGATTACATTATTTTACACCGTTTATTCCTTTGGAATAAAACCAATGTTGTCTTCGAAACATATGTCGAAAATAAAAGAATTTGAATAACATCTGCGTTTAACTCCATTTATATATATATATATATATATAT
>NC_068993.1:60898357-60908289 GCF_001194135.2 Octopus bimaculoides | reverse complement strand
TTCTAACCTCATAGTCACTCAATAAAATACACAAATGGCTGCAAAGGTTTTGAAATGAGGTAACACTCTCACGATACCATAACACTCTTTCCTTCTTTCCTTCTTTTTCTTTTCTTTCTTCCTTTCTTCTTCCTTCCTTTCTTTCTTTCTTCCTTCCTTCCTTCTTTTCTTTCTTTCTTTCTTTCTTTCTTTCTTCCCTTCTTTTTTCTTTCCTTCTTTTTCTTTCTTTCTTTCTTTCTTTCTTTCCTTCTTTTTTTCTTTCCTTCTTTTTTTCTTTCCTTCTTTTTCTTTCTTTCTTTCTCTCTTTCTTTCTTTCTTTCTTTCTTTCTTTCTTTCTTTCTTTCTTTCTTTCTTTCTTTCTTTCCTTCTTCCCTTCTTTTTTCTTTCCTTCTTTTTCTTTCTTTCTTTCTTTCTTTCTTTCCTTCTTTTTTTCTTTCCTTCTTTTTCTTTCTTTCTTTCTTTCTCTCTTTCTTCCCCCTCTCTCTCTTTCTCTCTCTCTCTTCTTTGTACTCTTACAAAATATCACTGAAGATTAATTCTTCTCATCACACCTTCTAAAGAAAGCTGCCTGCCTACGTCTGTTTAGCCACAACGCATCAACCCTGGTTACCAATGCCAACGGAACTTAGATGCGTAATAAACGCTTCTGCATAAAACAGATGAAATGAAGCTTGGAATGAAAAGGTCAGCAGCAAGATGTAGAGAACGGTGCAAAGGCGCTAACGAGTGATTGGTTTCGATAATCCGTTATCAGTCACTGGTTTGATAATATGCTCTAAAAGAAGGCTGACACTTTCAAAGGCAGCTCTCACTACACTTTGACGAGTTACTGCTGCGAGTGGCTGTGACTCTAGCCAGGCGTTGATGTCACCACCTATATTCCTGGCGGTAAACCTTTGTGCAGTGCTTCTCCTTCTCATAGACCGAGGAACCAGATAATGGTCAGGTTAGTTTCCTACACTTTGGCTGTATTCTCTTTTTGCTCGGTGCCTTCTTTTCAAGATTGCACATATCGTGGAATATTTCTTCCTCACTACTCGTAGCTCAGTATTCTCCCCCTTTCCCATCGTATTCTTAGCAAATCACAGATAAGTTATACTCCTCCTCCTACAACTCTGACAGTTTGAGGACAGGTTGAAGCCTGTCTTGTGATGGACAGAATGCGGTTTCATTACGTCCATTTCAGCAAAATATTCTATATTAAGAGTTGTTTGTAAAAGTTAGCGCTTTATCATTCCTAATTACATTCCACTCGGTACGAGTAGGTATCATGTTGGTGTTGTTGTTGTTGTTGTTGTTGTTGTTGCTGTTTTCGCAATCATGTTACGTTGTCCTATTCGTTTGTTCTTTCTTTTTATTTTTTGTTTCTTGTTTGTGCATCATCAATATCTTTTGACATTTCTTTCATTTCGTTTGTTGCTTCTTTTGTTTTGTTTATTCAGCCCTTTGACTGCATAATTAGATTCCATGATCATTTCCATAATGATGTTAATTATCAACCAAAACAATAGAATTGGTATTTTGTGCTTCTGTAATACTTTTTCAGTATCTTCTGTAGATACGGTTTTCATATCCACCACTAAAAGTATTCGATTTTTACTCAGTAAAGAGAGATTTGATGAAAATCTCTGAAAACATTCCGAAAATCTATACAAGGGGGTACTGGGAGATTTCCGCTTCTCGTAGCGTAAGAAGAGATTTTTTTTCAAAACCATGGGTAAAACCACTTTCTGTAGTCAACAGTAATACAATTTTGAGCGGACATATGCGCGTTCAAAACGTTAACCATCCTGAGAAGCATATTTGTGGAAAGAAGCCGTTTTATTTTGTCTAAGCGTTAGATTTTTAAAACAAGCGGACGATATCTTTAAACATCGAACTTGTTGTCTCACCCTAGTAAGGGGTAGACCTTCCATAATAATAAAGTTTCCTGTGTGAAATACAATCCAAAGAGAAAATTTCTTTCGGTTATAGTTGCAAAACATCGAGAAATAAGGCTGCAGTATTTAAGCAAGTCAGACCGTAATTCAGATGAGTTTAGTAGCAGTTTGGGAACGAAAATGTCTTTTAATGGAAAAGATTTGTATTTAAATTTAATTTTAGTTCCTTCTCTCTTCTTGAAAGTAAAATACAATATACATTACTTCTTCCTATTTTACTATCTCAGAGAAACTTGCAAAAATCTAACAGGAAAGCATTGAAGAATTACTACACATGCAGTTTAAGAAGACAAGTAAATTTCCTGATGGCTCTCAGTTGGAATTGTTAGTCCTTTCCGATGCATTTCAAATGTGCAGAACTGCAATATCTCTTTTGAATATACAAACTGTCACTGTTAGATTGGTTAATCATGCATGTGATTAACTCAGTAGGTGTTCATATGCTCTTATGAAATGCGGTAATTGCAGACAATACAGACAGATATATCAGCCGCCGGCTACAGAAGCAGACGATCATTTTTGACGGTATTCACTTTAAATTAAATGGAGGTGTGAAGTTAAAGCGAAGCAAAGGGGGTGATGGGAAAGTCATTAAGATTCAGAGAGAGAGAGAGAGAGAGAGAGAGAGAGAGAGAGAGAGAGAGAGAGAGAGAGAGAGAGAGAGAGAGAGAGAGAGAGAGAGAGACAGAGAGAGAGACAGAGAGAGAGAGAGAGAAAGAGAGAGAGAGAGGGTGAGAGAAAGAGAGAGAATGATGTAGAAGAGTTTAGACTATATTGTGAAGTGATGAGAGAATGGTAGGAAGTGAGAGGGAAGTCAAAGAGTGGAGAGCGAAAGAGAGAGAGAGAGAGAGAAAGAGAGAGAGAGAGAAAGAATGGGTGAGGAGAAAGAGATGAGAGAGAAAGAGAATTGATGAAGATGTGAGATGAGGGTGGAAGAGAGAGGGTTGATGGTTGGGAATGAGGGGGGAGTAGAAGAGGTGATAGGGACGGAGGAAGAGAGAGATAGAGAGAGAGAGGGGGAAAGTTAAGAAACGAGAAGAAAGAAGAGTTACAGATAGGTGGGAAAGGGGTAGAAAGAGGAGAGAGAAAGAAAGAAAGAAAGAAATAGAAAAAGAAGGGTGAGAAGCAGAAAGGAAGATTGTGAGAAGAGAGAACGAAAATGGGAGAACGAAAGTGAGAAGGAAATTAACAGGGAGAAAAAGAGGAAGAGAAAAAGGGTAGGGAAAGAGGAGGTAAAGGATGAAAGAGTAAGAGAAAGAGATAGAGGCGGTAGAAAGAGGAGAGACTGACAAAGTTTCAAAGGGAAGAGGAAGAGGCACAGGGAGGGGGGAGACAGAGGGAGAGAGAGAGAAAGAAGGAGGGGAAGAGAGAGAGGGAGAGACGATGACTTTGTGCAGAATATCGAAGAAGAACGAACAGCTTTGTTGGTAGTAAGGATGGTTGGTGGGGTAATGTAGGTGGCGCTGTCATTTTCGTGCAATCAGGACAATTAGCACTAAATAGCAAATCCGATTATTCTATAATGATGCTGATGATGATGATGACGACGTTGGTGATGGTGATGATGATGATGACGGCGACGACGATGACAACGACGACAACGATGAAGACGATGATGATGATGATGATGATGATGATGATGATGATACTTTCTATCTTTGCGACCATGGCAAAAGATGAGAGAACCAACTACAAAGGCAGACATAAAGCGTGAGGGTTTCCACAGAAAATCCGTTTGAGGAACGAAAAATACACGAAGGATAAGTGTACACGGTGTAAAAATAATGAATGATGTTTATACTACAGCCCTTCGAATAGGGAAGGACCTCCATCTGAAGCCAATTAGGAAACCTCACAGATCCACGAATACAGCAAACCCGAAGGACAAGTGCCCTCTCCGTTCGTTGTGTACTCAAGGCGGTTTCAGTTACTCCAGTCACGTCTTCAATATATCGAGAATAACATCTTCGTTTCTACTTTTACTTTTCGATAAGACTCGAAAGAGTTCATGAGTGTTTGTCTTTAGAGCTTTCAATTTCGTTCAGTACTGTTGCGGTAGTCATCAGACAGAAGAATCTGCCCATCCTTTTAGATTAAGAAGGGATCGCGTGTCGCACATCACAACAAGCTCAGTTGATGGCCGATCTGCCTTATATGCGGCAGCAACTGTTCCACATAAAACCACAAGTCAGCAATATCCGAACACTGAACGAGACCTTTTGCAGAACAGTTTCGTCACCCTCTGCGCATAATTTCAAACTGGAACGTCTAACATTACTTCCGTGCTTGTAAAGTTTATCTCGAATCGAGTAGCGTCATTCGATAGCGCCCCTCAGTGGCACTGCTAAATCATGTACTTCCGAATATTATCTATCGTAGTCCTCGGCCCGAAAATCCTCTGTAATAAACAGGCCAATCGATTTTCGCCGAAACCAAGAGTTTCGCCTTAGAGCATCGTCACTCTTCCCCACCATGTCTCTCTATCGATTATTAGAGTGGAACTTTCCTCAATTCCATTGCTAGGCAGTAAGTGTCTGGAAATATTCCAGATACCAAGTGCAGCCTCGGCTTTGCTTGACGCAAGACGGCATTTCTGTCAAGAAAACGTATTGCAGAAAGATCTATGTTCCGAAAGGAGACCACACACGCTCAACATCCAGGAATCTATTGCAGATGGTCTAGCCTCTGCAATAACAACAGCAATAACCACAGCATACCTAGCCAATCACGGAGAGTGTTCTAGCAGCAGATGAACCGTCTGACTAGAGAAACACGTCTTTTCTACAAGAGGCCACTGAGAAGATACTCCGATGCGATCAGACGGTAATTAGCCAGACATGCATGCTTCTTTAAAAGAATTGTTACTCACACAGAAATGAGACTGGATGGTCAGTATTAGAAAATTTTTGATCATAAGTTTGCTCTGGGATTAAGCAACAACAATGAAACGCTGACTCTCTCCGGAACATAGAGCAAATCTGCCTAACCAGGTCTGACCTGGACCTAAACTATATTTCGTGTGGTCTTGAGAGTATTTCTTGTTTTATTGAAACTAAAATCGTTTTCAAGTCGCTCAAATGGCCTTCCTGAAATGGCCTTCCTGAAATGGCCTTCCTTCGAGCACTCTCTTCAAATCTTCTTCGTCAAAGATCCTGGAAACGTTACTCTTTCTTTTCACGGTAATTCTATAAATATCGATTGCAGCAACAAATTCCTGACTGGTTATTTGTTTAGATCTCATCTTTAACTCTTCTTCTCTAAAATCGATAAACACTATCAACATTTCACCACAATCACAATCATCATTATCAACATAATTACTATCATCATTATCATCGTTAATATTATTGTTATTATTATTTCTATTCAGGAGATTAGTTGATGGAATTGTTAGCATATCGGACAAAATGCTTTCCGGCATTTCTTCCGTCTCTTTACATTCTAAATTCAAATGGCACTGAGGTTGACTTTGCCGTTCATCCTTTCAAGGTCAATAAAATAAATACCAGTCAGGTACTGTGGTCGATGTAATCGACTACCTTCTTACCCCCAAAATTTCAGGCCTTGTGGAAATAGTATTGGGTTATCCCATAAATAATGCGGTTTTTTCAATTACATAAACTGAAAGTCAGAGGGGGACGGGATAAACTACCTGCATCAACTTGCTGTAAAAACAGGTAGTAATTTTACTTTGTACTTATTGTTAGTGCAAGTTCTGAAGAGTGCAGTTCGATTTTAACAGTTATTTTTTCAAAGCTATAATGTAAGTAACAAAGGAGCATATTCGTCATATTTTGCTTTATGAGTTCAATAAAGGCAACAACGCAACGGAAACTGCGAGGAATATTAATGCAGTATTTGGGGATCGGACAATAAGCGTTAACCAGTGTCAACAGTGGTTCCAGAAATTCCAAGCCGGAAATTGCTGCCTAGAAGACGAGTCTTGTCCTGGAAGATCTGTAGAGCTCGACAAGGACGTCTTGCAAACCCTGGGGGAACAAAATCCCATCGTGACTGTTGAACTAGCAGAGAAGTTTGGATTTGGTCATTACGCCATTCATCGACACCTTTGTGCCATCGGAAATGTCAGCAAATTGGTTCAATGGGTTCCACACAAACTTTCCGAGTCTAACCGTGTGCAGATCTAATCTTCTTTGCTGTCGCATCTCACGAATGAACCTATTTTGACCGAATAGTGACTGGTGACGAGAAATGGGTTCTCTATAAAAATGTCAAGCGCCGAAGAAAGTCAGTGTGGAAGGAGAAACACCAGCACCCCAGGCTAAAGAAGGTCTTCACCCACGTAAGGTGTTGTTATCTGTTTGGTGGGTCAGCCTGAGGCTATAGTAAAAATACTTGCCCAAAGTTCCATGTAGTGGGACTGAACCTGGAGCCTCGTGATTGAGGAGTAAATTTTTACCACAAAGCCACGCCTGCGCCTATATGGTACTCTGCTTGCGTGAGAAATTATTACTGTTTGTGATTAAAAGTAGAATTTATATAGTTTTGAAAATATCATTTTGTCTAGCGATATGAATATTAGATTTAAAGTTAAGTAAACCCAAAATATCAATGGCGAAATTATAGAAAAATCTTCAGTTATTGTAGACAGTTTGTATATTTTTAGTTTTTACCAATAAATATTGATATGGCTTATTGTGTCACGAAAATGTTTAAGAAATAACCTTGAGAAGCAGACGTTCTCAATGAAAGAAGAGAGCACGATTGACACATATTTTCTATTCATCCATCTAGTTTGAACATTCCTGAGATCAGTCATTATTTTCACTGAAAGTAATAAGTCCACTGGTTTTGTATATTCGATGCTGTTTAGTTTCGTTTAGTATTTTTGAATTCTCCACAAACAAGGAAGAAATATCAAAAACAGAATCAAGAAACCAATATATATCACAAAACAAAATTTAGATTCCCCAAATTAAAATTAAAACGAAAATATTTCACAAAAATCTGGTTTTACGATTCCAAACTATGTTTGTTACAATATGACTTCCGTGCAATTTTGTAAAGAAAAGAGCAATTCAGATCAAACGAATTCTTCGCCTTTTGATCACAGTGTGAAATAACAAAAAAAAAAAAAATTTGCTCGCCATTTAAGACATGTTTAGTGAAATGGTGTATCCTAGATTCATTTTCATTTCATCTCCTACTTGTGTTAAAAAGAAACACACAATTATGGCTAGTTAACCAATTTTGGCAAACTACAGTTAAAGAAGAAAAAAAAGGCAGACATATTAATTTGTTACCAAAACCAATACTTATGGAATTAACAGAGCTATTGTTAGTAATTGAAGTGAAATCTTCTTAGAGCGACGCAAACTGGTGAATAATAATTAATACCTGTCATAAAAGAAATAAATAAGAGATAAATTTTCGAAGAGCAAAAATTGGTTAAATATATAGTCATTAAAACATAATCTGAGCGGATAGCGAGAAGGGTGAGAGGAGAGAGAGAGAGAGAGAGAGAGAGAGAGAGAGAGAGAGAGAGAGAGAGAGAGAGAGAGAGAGAGAGAGAGAGAGAGAGAGAGAGGAGACGAAGGAGGAAGAGGAGGAGAGAGAGACTATGAGTATTAACAGAAGAGAACACAGTATTATGCCCTTAATGAGTGTTGCTTTAAATTGACCTATTGTAACAAAGAGCAAGGATAAATTACCGATATAACACATGATCTATAGAGGTTTCTAACACACACACACACACACACACACACACACACACACACACACACACACACACACACACACACACGCGTGCTTCTTCATACGTACAAACATATAGTCATATATGCCTACACCCGCACTCGCATATGTACGTAGGCATTCACAACTACCAATCAATCAATCAATGAATTAGTCAATTTAGACGTCTCTCTGTCGGTTTGTCTCTCTGTCTATCTGTCAGCTTTCTCTTTCGCTCCTTATTATCCCTCTCTCTATACATCTGATCTCCATCACACACACACACACACACACACACAGACACACACACACACTCTGTCTGTCTGTCTGTCTGTCTGTCTGTCTGTCTGTCTGTCTGTCTGTCTGTCTCTCTCTCTCTCTCTTTGTTAATCTATTTATGACTCAGCTTCCTTTTTCTCTGAATGCATAAAGTGACTAATCTGACGGCAAATATATTTACTTTCTCTTTCTCTCACTCTCCCTCCCTGACACTCATAATACCTACCTACCTACCTACCTACCTACATACATACATACATACATACATACATACATACATACATACATACATACATATCGTGGTGTAAGATTTGCAAATTATATTCAAATACATTTTAGCAGAGCACAGAACTCAATACCTTGGATAAAGTGTCTGGATACATTTCTTGTATCATTAAACAAAATTCCACCGTTTGTCACCAGAAACAGCGCCGGAGCAACATCTAAATAACAGGGAGGCACAAAAGAAGCAATGTTTTCAGACAAAATTCGAACCCATGCACGTTAGTAGCTCATGAAGTGCTATGAGTTTCAATGTTTCGGGTAGGCACCGATCCTGGATTCCATGTACCTTCTTTTTAAAATGTTACCTTCTTTTTCTAAACACAGAGACATTAATCTAAAACATTTGGTTATTATGTTTATATTCCCTGTTGTATCTTGCTAAGATGAGCGTGGCTGTTATCAACGAGAAACAAGTCAAGTAGGAGTATGTGAATCTTTACAAGAAATACGGCAATTTACAAAAGTGAGTGGAGGAACTCTCCTGACAAGGACATATTCCTGGTTTTTTTTACAATACTGTGTCGAGTCAAAAGTTTAGCAATATTTTGGTAACTTAATTTCTTTATTAGTTAAGTTTTAGCAATAGCAGCCTAGAATTCAAAGTAGAGGCCATCGTGTTGCACCGTCTGAAGTCAGTATTCTGCCAGTTCTTTCATTTCACGCTGATTCCAGTTCTTGTCCTTCGAAGCGAAGAACTTCGTCATTGAAGCGTCCACCACCTCTTTGTTTGAAGGTCATACACTTTGAACTTGGAGATCGCAGTGATCTCGCCAAGACTCAAAGCAAAATTATAGATTAATCGGCTGCAGAGCTTTGGAGACAATACCAAAAAGCACTCTTAAGCATTATAGTCAAATACCAAGACACCCAAAAGAACTACAAAAAATTGTTTTCGCAGGTTCTGCCCACATCCTAAGAAAAAACATTGCCAACTTGAACATAAGTGATTCTCTTAAAAGTCTTTCAAAACTGAAACGCTACAAATTTAATAGAATCTTAGTTTCCAGATTCCGCTCTCCTTATATCATTGCTAAATCGTAAATATAGCCCTTTGTAAAATAGCCATCTTGCTATTACCTGAGGTCCCTTGGTGAGACTTGAAACAACTTGTATAAAACAAAGCAACAATAATATAAATAAGTAAGTAATGATGCTGCTGATAACAATAATAACAACAACAATAATAATAATAATAATAATAATCCTTTCTGCTAAAAGCACAAGAGAAATTTTGGGGGAGGGGACTAGTCAATTACATCGGCCCCAGCGTTTTCACTGGTACTTAGTTTATCAACCCTGAAAGGATGAAAGGCAAAGTCGACCCCGGCGGAATTTGAACTCAGAGCGTAACGACGGGCAAAATACCGCTAAGTATTTCGTCCACCATGATAACGATTCAGCCAGCTCGCCGCCTTAATAAATAATAATAATAATAATAATAATAATAATAATAATAATAATAGCAACAACAACAACTACAACAACAAGAAGAAGAAAATAACTGCTGCTACTACTACTACTACTACTACTACTACTACTACTACTACTACTACTACATGCCAAATGTAAAGAACAACACCAAAACAATTCTGTAACAAAGAGCAACATTAATAACATCATAAACGTTAAGCCAAGAACCACAAGGTCAGAACCGACAGAATCGTGAGTAAACTTCAACTTCACCGACACACTCCCCCCCTCTTCATCCTCCTCCCCTCCTCATCCTCCTCC
>NC_068993.1:60897496-60898299 GCF_001194135.2 Octopus bimaculoides | reverse complement strand
TCCTCCTCCTCCTCCATGGGCAAACTGGAAAAGGAAGATAATACAAAGGGACCAGAAGGTTTGCAAGACATGGGAAACGCAAGTCTCACACTTTGCTTTGTCAGAGCAGAAGTATAAGTGAAGTCGAACGGCAGAACGACTGATCCACGCACCGGTGGAATGATGGTTCGAACTCGATTACGAGACATTTGTCAGGCAACAGGTAATTTACCAAAGTGGATGTGAAAATTGTTTGAAGAACTGAAGCGAGAAAACCATTTCACGACACAACGAAAAGCAGGAATTTAACGTCTTTCCATCTTGCAACGGGAAACGCTTGATGAAGGAGACGGCATCGGATGTGCCACCAGAAGCAAGAATCTGGTGTTTGTAGCGACCTTCTTCCTGTTCGACAACGAAGGGGACGAAAGGTTTATAGAAGTTCACAGTTCCTAACCAGAAAAGGGACAGGTAAAAACCGAAGCTTCTCAAATAACACTTGTTAGTTTTCTTTGTGGCAGGTAGAAGACCAATATACCGCAAATGTTACAATAGCTCTAACACGAACCATTCTTTGCTGTGGTTCTTCTCGGAGGGTTCCTTTGATAAGAATAACCACAGCTGATGTTGATATCTATCTACCTATCTACTTGTCTGTCTGTCTATCAACCTATCTGTCTACCTGTCTGTCTGTCTGTCTACCTGCCTGCCTGCCTTCCTGCCTACTTGCCTGCCTATCCATCCATCCATCCATCCATCCATCCATCCATCCATCCATCCATCCAGCCAGCCAGCCAGCCAGCCAGCCAGCCAGCCAGCCAGCC
>NC_068993.1:60896863-60897150 GCF_001194135.2 Octopus bimaculoides | reverse complement strand
TATATATATATATATATACACACACACACACACACACACACACACACACACACACAGAACTCGATTATCCTACCACCTTTCAGAACCGCATCCCTCATCATGTGCCAGATTCTCCTTGCTCCTTCCTGTCTCCAGCGTCCCACATCTCGTCCCACATCTTTCCATGGCTCTCTCTCAAAAACTCAATTCAGTCTCTCCTGGTATTCTAAAACCCTCTCCTAACATTCACACAATCTTACATCGCTTCTCTCTCTCTCTCTCTCTCTTTCTCTCTCTCTCTCTCTCTC
>NC_068993.1:60895698-60896853 GCF_001194135.2 Octopus bimaculoides | reverse complement strand
TCTCTCTCTCTCTCTCTCTCTCTCTCTCTCTCTCTCTCTCTCCCACTATCATCCCAACTTTCTCTTCTGCCTCTTTTGTCTACACTATCTCTCTCATTCTAACTTATTTTCTCCCTCTTTTTCTGTAGTGCTACTCCCTCGCCACGTTACTCCACTCCCATCGCTACCAACTCAAACACAGCAACCACCTGTATCACAGTCCGCTCCCAGCAACATCATTAACGCTTGGTGACATCGGAAGTTAAGCTAGCTTTGCTTATGTAACATAAACACGGCCATGTTTATATACGCACAGACAATATTAATTTCTAATCTCACAAAAAGACCTACTCTGTGCGCGTGTGTGTGTGTGTGTGTGTTCGTGTGTGTGTGTTTATGTACATGTATATATATATATATATATATATATATGTGTGTGTGTGTGTGTGTGCGTATGTGTGTGTGTGTGTGTATGTATAGGTATGCATAAAGATATCCGTATGTGCGTCGACATGAAGAGGTACAGTTCTGTTTCTGTATACACACATACACATAGGTATGTACATGTGTGTATGCGTGTGTGTGTGTGTGTGTAGATAAACACACACACACACACACACACACACACACACACACACACACACACACACACACACACACACACACACATATATATATATATATACATATATAAATATTATATATATATATATGTACATATATATATATGGGAACCAGACACAGAACGATAAACACGTATAACGCAATCACACAAAAGATCAAACACACGCAATGATAAAGATAAGTACATATTGACATCACTATTGATACAAAAATAACAGGATTGAAGAAGAGGAGGAGGAGGAGGAGTGGTTGGATGCAAAATGAGGAGTGGTAGTGATTTAGTAGAAAGCTGATGGCAAAAGAATGAACAAATGCAACAAAAAAGAAAAAGGATATATATTTATTTTTCTCACTTTTTTACACATACACACACACACACGCACGTTACCTCTTCCTCTCTTAAGTCTCTCTTTATCTCTTTCTCTATCTGTCTGTCTGTCTGTTTATCTCTCTTTCTCCCTTCTTCTCTACCTTTTTCCTCCTTCTCTCTCTTCTTTGCCCTTTCTGTTTGCTGTTTTAGCCTGTTTTTAGTTGTGTATAGTGATGTGTGTG
>NC_068993.1:60894400-60895316 GCF_001194135.2 Octopus bimaculoides | reverse complement strand
AGATAGATAATGAGGAAAAGTGAGAGAGAGAGAGAGACAGAGAGACAGAGTCAAATTGTTTATATGTGTTTGTACATGTGTATATACGCAGAAATATATAGAAATAGACATGTGTATGCACACGCGCAGACTTGTTTGTGTATAAAAGGGGGGCGTTTGAGTGTTTTGGTTTGTCTGTGTTGAGAGGCATTGAAATAAAAATAGAAAAAGATTTAGAAAGGGTAACTGTTATAGAGAAGAAGAAAGAGAAACAGAAAATGAGAGAGAAAGAGCGAGAGAGAGAGAGAGAGAGAGAGAGCGGGGGCGGAGGAGAGACGAAGAGAGGGAACATATGGCGTATGAAAGAATGTGGGAAATGAAAGAGAAAAAGATGGCGAACGATTGATATTGGATATTAGAGAGGAAGTGAAATAGAAGAGAGAGAGAGCGAAAGATAGTTTAAAATGAAGAGAAAGAAAGAAAGACAGAGAAAGAGAGAGAGAATTATAGAAGTAGCCCTTATAGATATTGGCTGAGCGATTAATCTGGCGAGACTGTTTACTTTAGACTCTTCTAACGTCATATAGCGCGAAGGTGTTTTGCTTGAATGGGGACGCTTCAGGCTTAAACACGGAGGTCGGCCATCTTGGCTGACACAAATTCAATCGATATAGATTAGACAGGAAGTTGGTTTTACTAAGAGTGCGTGCACCGGTTAAGGCTACCAACGCCACTTCGTACGAACACACCCTATATCACCGTCATTACCACCACCACCACCGCCATTATCATCATCATCATCATTACAGAAGCCACTGGTGCCCACCCTCACAGAGTAACCGCGCAATCTCACATTACTACAGCGAACACCAGTAACTCCTCACTCACTAGTATCACTATTACTACTACAACCAGCGACACCAGCACCACCACCACC
>NC_068993.1:60892008-60894345 GCF_001194135.2 Octopus bimaculoides | reverse complement strand
ACTACTACTACTACTACTACTACTACTACTACTACTACTACTACTACTACTACCCACCTAACAAAAAATTGACACTTGAAAGCAGTCACACTGCACTAAACTTTAGTAATATCCACACCGCCACCACCTACAACAACATCACTAATACCATCACCACCATCACCAACCCCAACACCACAACCATCACCAGCACCAACCCGAACATCACCACCACCACTACCACCACCACCATCACCACTAATACCACAAGGACCACCACCAACAGCAAAAACAACATGTCTGATCAGTCGAATATGGCCGAGGCTTGGAAAGAACCAAAACAATACCGAAAGCAACAAAATAAAACAATATTTAAACCACGAAAGCAACCACCACCACCACCACCACCACCACCACCATCATCATCATCATCATCATCATCATCATCATCATCATAATGCTCATTATTAACAAAAACAGTAAGAACAACAATCGTATTAACAGTGGAAAAACAAAACAGAAACCGAAGCACCACCGTGACCACCACCACCACCAACAACAACAACCGTGACTGAATAGACGGCTTTTATGTGATTGCTCAACCTGCAAGGAATTCTAAATTAAGTCTCTCTCTAAAATCCTTCTCAAACGTCCTGGAAGAGGAAAGCGCACATTAAATGATATAGTCTTCTATATACTAACGACATACAGGATGGTCACGGTCGTAATGCCTTTGATTATATGTTGCTCGATCAAGATTCATCTGTGGATAAACTATAAGAGAACCCACGTTAACAGGTGTCTGCCACATCACCAATGGTGGTGGTGTTGGTGGTGGTCTCGGTTCTTTGTCTTTTCTTCTTCTTATCTTTTACTGTCATTAGACTGTTGCCATGCTGGAGTACCGCCTTGAGAAATCTTAGCCGCACCAATCGCCAAGTGAAGGGAACGCAAACACACTAATACCGGTCGACAAATAGTGGTGGGGGACAAAGCCAAATATACTCTCCTTTATTTTCTGCCATGCTCTTCCATCTTATCTGGTAGACTTGCAAGGCCCCTCTTCCAAAATTCACTTGTTCGTGACGAAAAATACTCCTCCCGTACTGTTCTGACCTTGTCTACAGAATTCATATTTTTTCATGCCAAATGATTTTGAAACTTGCGGAATAAATGATAATCAGATGGGGCAATGTCTGGCGAATTTGGTGGGTGGAGCATCATTTCCCATCCAAAATGCTTACGCCTTTGGAATGTCATCCTCGCTATATGTGGCCAAGCGTCATCCTGACGGAAGAACACCTTTTGTCTAGAAACCAAAGATAAACAGTTTTTCTTCGAGCGCTGACTAAAACTACTCGCAGTAGATCTCATTTGTTATCGTTTGGTTTGGGTTTAAAAGTTCAATGTGAACTAAGCCTTTCATATCCCACCAAACAGATAACAACACCTTTACGTGGGTGAAGACCTTTAACCAAGGGTGCTGGTGTTTCTCCTTTTCCTACTCCCTGTCTTCGGCGCTTGACATTTTTTTAGAGAACCCATTTCTCGTCACCAGTCACTATTCGGTCCCAAAACAGGTTCATTCGTGAGACGTGACAGCACACAGGCGCGCGCACACACACATACATACATACATACATACATACATACATACATACATACATACGTACACACACACACACACACACACACACACACACATATATATATATATATATATATATATATATATATATATACATGCATACATATAAAGATGAAACAGTGATTCGTGTGTGTGTGTATATATATATATATATATATATATATATATATATATATATATATATATATGTATATACACATACATAATAGAGGAAGTGATGTCAACGTGTTATGGATGTGCGTTTGTGAGTCTTATAGAACCTAAGCAGGATATAAATTAATGACAGCAGAGCCTGCAGCTTTTGGCATTTGGGCAGTTTTGAGTCTATAGAAACCCAACACTGCACTTGCTGGTATATATATACACACACACGCACACACATACACACACACACACACATACATACATACATACATGCATACATACGCTGATTAAGGCAGGGTATGTGCAAGCGTGTCACTGCACATAAATTTATTGTGATAAATATATTGTCCGCATCATCATCATCAGCGGCAGCAGTAGTAGTATTAGTTGTAATGTACGCGTGGCGGTTGTAGTGTGTGTACGGTGGTAGTTGAAGTGGTGTTGGGGTTACAGTTTGGTGCTTATTGCTTCCAGTCATGCAAGAAATTAACAGCTTAGTATTTTCTCTGGATGTGGCTGCAGTTTTAGTTTATATTTGATCTAGTCCTTAAACCCCCCCCCAGATC
>NC_068993.1:60887958-60891382 GCF_001194135.2 Octopus bimaculoides | reverse complement strand
GCCGCCAATATCGCCCTTCACCAACCCGCCACAGTTACCGTCATCGTCACGTGCAGGCAGTGTCGACGGCGATTATCCGATCGCAACCACTCGTTGCAGAGAAGAAGCACTTTCAGAACAGAATCAACAACACAACTCTTACACGCCTGACCAGTCAATCAGTGACGTACAGCGAGAGCGAGCAATGAAACTAATAACACTCACAGCGCACATCTATGGCGACCACCAACAGCGACACCAACCCCGTCGCCACGGCCACTACAATCGCTACCATCACCATCATGTCGGAGTCTATATATATAAGTATATTATGTATGATCTATCTCTCTATCTATCTATCTATCTATCTATCTATCTATCTATCTATCTATCTATCTATCTATCTATCTATCTATCTATCCTATCTATCTATCTATCTATTGTATATGTATATATAAAGGTGACCAATACAATAATCCTTTTGAGATCTCAGAAAATTTTTTCTGAATATTCTGATTCTTTTAATGTGCTGGTTTCCTGGTATTAAATTGATATTAATTAATACCCAATTTTTTACCCTACTATTTTAATTATCTATCTATCTATTTCCAATCAAATCCTGCGACGAACCGGTGTACCGTTCAGGTGGGGGATATATACGTCACTGAAAGCAGGAGACCAGCCCTTATGAGCCTGGTATGGCTAAACAAGTAAACATTTTGCAAAGGACCAGTGTGCCATCCAGGCATGTCTCAAGAAGGAAACGCTTATTTATTATTATTATTATTATTATTATTATTATTATTATTATTATTATTATTATTATTATTATTATTATTATTATTATTATATTTGCTGCATTTGCTAATCATCCTTCCGACGAGAATATTCGATGATCTTCGCATAAAAATACCCACGTATCAAGCTTCATGCGAGTTGGTAATACTTTTGCTAATATGCTTTGTGAAATTTTGCCTCATTGGCTACACCTGTTTCTAGAATATATTTTATACTATCAATCGTTCCGTTCGCCAATATTTGAAACGGATGTAAAGCTTTTTTCAGTTTGTAATACACATATGTAACATTCCTGCAATCTATAAATGTTTATATTTTATCTTTATGTTCGTTCCAGTCGTTATACTGAGGCCATGCTGGGGCACCACCTTGAGGAATCTTTAGTCGAACAAATCGATCCCAGTACTTAATTATTCTAACCCTGGTACTTATTTTATCGACCTCTAAGGCCGAACCGCTACGTTACAGAGACATAAGCACGCAAACATGATGGTGGGCACAAGCACACACACACACACACACACACACACACACACACACACACACACACACACACACACACACACACACACACACACACACACACACACACACACACAATGGGCTTCTTTCAGTATCTGTCTTCCAAATTCACTAACATGGCTTTGGTCGACCTGATGCTATAGTAGAAGACACTTGCCCGAGGTGCTATGCAGTGAAACTGAACGCGAACCTATGTGGCTGGGAATCAAACTTTTTACCACCCAGCCACGCCTGCCTTTCGCCATCTTTCTGTCTGCTACTCCTCCAAAATCGTATTTCTTATAACCAATTCTTGTTCCAGTGGATTGTTCTACGTCAAGAGAATTTCAGAGTTTGAGAATTTGATCAGCCCGAGTCATTTTTCGTGCTTATTTATTCTATGGTTTCACTAACATGTTCTCATCCACCACACGAGCATACAAAGAGAAAGAAAGAAAGAGAAAAGAAGAGAGAAAGAGAGGTGGAAAGAGAGATCGGGGAGAGAGAAAGATAGAGATGATTCTAAAACCAAACGTGGGGAGCCGAAAATATTTGTTAATCATTTAGACAAAGTTTCTTAGATTTAATAAAAATTACTCACCCCCCCCATTCCCACTCTGCCCCCCCCCCACCTCTGAAAAAGGTGAGGGTTAGAACGGCTGAAATTTCAATTGACCCAACATTAATTGTAGACATACAAATGGAATGGGTCTAAACTTTGGTAATAATGGTAACAGTCTCGAGCATGTTTCGGTATCTGTAGACCTCTTCAGAGAAGCACAGTCTATTCACAAACCCCAAGACCTTAGAAAGATTGACAAACTTAGTATTTTGTGTGAGTATAATACACTGATTTTCTTTCTTAGTCAATTGAAATTTAGTTTTTTTTTTCTTCTTCTTCTTCTCCATCTTTCCACATCTCAAAGCAGTTTTCATTAGTCTGCTTGGTTAATTTTTTTTATGTTTATTCCCAATACAAATTGGCCTTGTGCTTAGTCACGAGAAATCAATAATTCTTATCAAATGTATTCATAAAGAATATTTCATAGACATCCATTATATTATGGCTATCAAAGTGCTAAAAGATATTATTTCATAGCTGGTCATTAAAATACTTCTAGCATTGTATTCATACTAAATATTACCACTTATATTTTCGTAAATGGATATTAGATCTATTTTCTGTGTAATTTTCCTATGAATATTTTTTTTCACACTGAATATTGCATAGTTTTTAATGATATGCCATTACTAGTTGGAGATACTTAAGTAATGTCACTCATTTTCCTGGGAATTACAAGAAAGTCACGTATTCCGGTTTCGGCTAAACCTACGAAGTTTCTTTTCCGTGAACGCACTGCAATCAATTGTTGCTCCGAGGAAGGGCTCACTTGGCCCAATCATCAAAATTGTCGGAAATTCGTGGAGCTGTCTTCAAGTATTATGTTGTGCCCTTTTATATCCCGCGTTCAATTTACGACTAGCTCGATATTTCGTTCCATCCTTCCTGGGTCAGTATTTGCCCTAGGAAGGTGCTCTAGGAAGGTTCATTTCCAAAAATAAAACAAAATAAAATAAAATAAAATAAAATAAAATAAAATAAAATAAATAAATGTGTGAAGGTATCATTCTTTTATCTTTTACTTGTTTCAGTCATTAGACTTCGGCCATGCTGGAGCACCGCTTTGAAGGATTTTAGTCAAACGAGTCGACCCCAGTACGTATTTCCTTTTTTTTTAAAGCTTGAAACACACTAACAACGGTTCTTTTATTTTGGTCAGGAGTTAACGAGAAACAAGTACGCAGGCATAATTGTGTGGCTAAGAAGTTCTATCGTAATTTTGTGGTTCAGGGTTCGATTCCATCGAGCAACAATCGTATGATGAAATGTCAGATCTCATAAACTCGGTTTGGGCAGTAAATTGCGAAGTGAAATTTGGTTGACAGAAACAGTTCAGATGTCTCAAGGCGGCGAGCTGGCAGAATGGTTAGCACACCGAGCGAATTGCTTAAAGGTATTTCGTCGGCTGTTACGTTTTGAGTTCAAATTCCTCCAAGGTCGACTTTACCTTTTATCCTTTCGGGGTCGATAAATTAAGTACCTGTTACGCACTGGGTCGATGTAACCGACTTAATCCGTTTCTCT
>NC_068993.1:60883971-60887792 GCF_001194135.2 Octopus bimaculoides | reverse complement strand
CAAAGTCGACCTCGGCGGAATTTGAACCTAGAACATGAAGACAAAGTGCTTAGCGGCATTTCGCCCGGCGTACCAACGATTCTGCCATTTCACCACCTTTTCTACTCGAAAATATACTTTTCTACTCTGAGCACAAGGCCCGAAATTTTTAGGGAGGGGACCAGTCGATTAGATCGACCCCAGTACGCAACTGGTACTTATTTAATCGTCCCCGAAAGGATGAAAGGCAAAGTCGACCTCGGCGGAATTTGAACCTAGAACATGAAGACAAAGTGCTTAGCGGCATTTCGCCCGATGTGCCAACGGTTCTGCCATTTCGCCGCCTTTTCTATTCGAGAATGTAATTCTTTCTATCTCAAGGACGCAGCATTTTGCCCGGCGTTACAAGGATTCTGTCAGCTTGCCGCCTTTGCTGAGCTAAATAAGGGCTGCAAATTTTGGTATAAAAGTAGCAGATTTGGAGGAGAGGGGGAAGTCATAGCATCGAACCCAGTACTCCAGTGGAACTTATTTTATCGATCCAGAGAGAACGAAAGACAAAGTCGACCTCGGCGGAATTTGAACTCAGAACTCTTGCAAACAATTCTGGCAGTTTGCCGCCTCTGCTGAGTTAAATAAAGGTTTCTTACATTGGCAAAATGCTTGAGAAGAGGAGTATAATCGATTAAATCGATCTTGGAAAAGAGATCGCAAAGCTGACCTCGCTGGATTTGAACTATGGGAATCGAATGATCCGACCAAATAGCACAAGTCGTATAATTCACTATTCTACTGCCATTCTGCTAATATATAATATTATTTCTAATTTAGACACAAGGACAGCAGTATTAAGGAAAGTGGTTTGTCGTTAGTCGATTAAATATACCCCTCCCCGCTACACTAGATATCTTGCAGTAATTTATGACGTTATTGCTATCAAACTATCAAGTTTTATTGTAATTTCAGCTATAAATATTTTAACAGTTGATATTTCATTATTTCATAGTTGCTGATTGTTATATCGGTAAATCACACGCAGCATATTTTATAGTTGGTCATTAAAACCATTGTGTCCAATGCATGCATTCTGAATATTAGCTTATAATAGGCGACCATCCGCCGTCCCTGGTTAAGAAATCTAACCACTTGGTGGTGAATGCCTTGTGCGTTTTGTGCTTATGAAATGGAAGCTGTTATGCACGCAGTCGATAATCAGGAACCGAATGTGCGTGAATCGAACTGCAAAATCACATAGAAGACTAGAGAACTCTGTTGTAGTTGTCACTTCTGGAGTGTCTAGTGTTTTACATCCCCAGAACGTAAAACCGGAAGAGATACCGCTGAGCATTTTGTCCGGCGCGTTAACGATCCTACCAATTCCTCGCCTTTCTGTTCGAGAATATAATAAAAGATATTTATCTGAGATGCTAATCAGTGGGGTAAGTAGCTTGCTTACCAACCACATGGTTCCGGGTTCAGTCCCACTGCGTGGCACCTTGGGCAAGTGTCTTCTACTATAACCTCGGGCCCACCAAAGCCTTGTGAGTGGATTTGGTAGACGGAAACTGAAAGAGGCCCGTCGTATATATGTGTGTGTATATGTTTGTGTGTCTGTGCTTGTCCCCCCAACATCGCTTGACAACCGATGCTGGTATGTTTATGTCCCCGTAACCTAGCGGTTCGGCAAAAAGAATAATAGAATAAAAGGATATACTAGCACATCTGGACATGCTCGTATGTAATTAAATGCTAAACTTCTGGAAAGTTTTACAGATTTTGACAGTTCCAGTGATGGAATGGATCTGTAGTCTTCGGATCAGCTTTTCCCTTTCTGGTTTTGAGAAGCTTAATTTCTCGAGATTGGTATTTAAGCAGTGTGTTACATCTCCCAGTGTCCCAATAATTACAGGTATAAACCTGAACTTCTAATCTGGGTAGAGTAACAGCAGATTTCTCAATAGTCCAGCGTAAGTATTCTCTTTTTCACTGATCGTCAGTTTTATGTTAACATCTGATTTCCACAACAGTATACAGTTCCTCTATATGTACGTACGTATGTATGTATGTGTTTATGAGGGTGGGGGTGCTTTCTGAAAGTTATGAAAGTTCTCTTAGTATAAACCGCAGGACATGTTTTCCCTTTATTTTGACGTCATCAGTAATCACAGCAATTGAGTGAACACTTAAGCGAACAGAAAAATAAAATTATCTCGCGAAAATAAATAATATTATTTGCTTAATATTGGTTTTTAAGCATTTTCCCGGCAGCTCCGGATATGTATCTGCGTCTATTTTGACGCCTGCAGCAACACGAAATGACAGGGAGCGAATCGCCGAGGAATTACATGAAAATTTAGATTAACTGGCGAAGAAAACTGGAATTGTTTTTGAAATTAAATAATTCTGAGAAGTCATCCAGATAATGAAGTGATAATATGTGGAAGGAAGCATTTTTAATGTACTATGCTGACTGGCTGATCGGTTAAGATGTTCGTTTTACAATCACCGGATCCCGGGCTCAATCCCACTGGTGCGCGTGCGTGTGTATGAGAGTGTGTAAATGTGCGTATGGACAGGGGTCGATAAATTAAGTACTAGTTGCGTACTCTGGTCGATCTAATCGACTGGCCCCCCTCCACCAAAATCTCGGGTCTTGTGCCTAGAGTAGAAACGATTATTTAAGGCGGCGAGCTGGCAGAAACGTTAGCACGTCGGAGGAAATGCTTAGCGGTATTTCGTCTGTCTTTACGTTCTGAGTTCAAATTCCGCCGATGTCGATTTTGCCTTTCATCCTTCGGAATCGATAAATTAAGTACCAGTTGCGTACTGGAGTCGATCTAATCGACTGGCCCCCCGCCTCCACCAAAATTCAATGCCCTGTGCTAGAGTAGAAAAGAATATTTATTTTAATGAAGGCGGTGAGCTGTCAGAAACGTTAGCACGCCGGACGAAATGCTTAACGGTAATTTGTCTGTCTTTCTCAAAGGATGAAAAGAAAAGTGGACCTCGGCGGATTTTGAACTCAGAAGCTAGAGCCAGAAGACATGTTCCTCCACATTTCGTCCGGCTTCCTAAGGAATCCGCCAGTTCACCGCCCTCGTTCGACGGCAAAAAACTTTATTTTCATCCCAAATATCTTAATGGTAAGACAGTTTTGTGTGCGAGGTTAATGAAACGTTTAACTGTGTTGAAGAGAAAAGAATTACTGTAATTGAACTTAGTGAACTGACTTAATGACTAATATTAAAGACCATCAGTTAGTTTACTGACAATCTGAGTTTTACTTTGTCTTGATCGTACTTAAATGAAGTTACGGTACAAAATTAACAGAGATTACTATTACTATTATCATTGGTGTTGTTGTTTGTGCTGCTGCTGCTGATGTTGTTATTGTTGTTGTTGAAAAACTAACTAAATAAATAAATATAATTAAGAAAGTGGCTTAGTGGAATCCATAAAGCCAGTTTTCAGTGAGGCGACATTGGTAATAATAAAAAGAAAACTGCGTTCTTCTCACTATATATTTTATAGCCACTCATAATATTGCTATCAATCGTTTTCACAGGGGATATCTAACAGACGCTCATTATATTATTGCTATCAAAGTTGTCACACTTGGATATTCAATGGCTGTAAAATGAAATCAAACCAAAGATCAGAGGAGAGAGAGAGAGAGAGAGAGAGAGAGAGAGAGAGAGAGTGTGTGTGTGTGTGTGTGTGTGCAAGATATGTGGTGGGTGTATGTCTGTGTAAAAGTGAGACAAAGATTAACCCCAAATTCTAGGTTACCATTTGTTTTTTGATATCAATAAAAAAGTATTTATTACATATATGTATGTATG
>NC_068993.1:60883086-60883723 GCF_001194135.2 Octopus bimaculoides | reverse complement strand
ATATATATATATATATATATATATATAAATGCACACGTATATATATATATATATATATCCGCACGTATATATGAATATTCATATGTATATACTCCTTGTATGTATATACTCATATATAAATACACACGCATACATACATATAGAAGAAGGGAAGAGAGAGAGATACAGAGAGACTGTGTGAGAGAGAGGGAGAGTTTGTCTGTGTTTGTTCTTGCCTAAACAACAATGTTTGGTTGTGTGCATCTATATGTGTGTGATTGCGAATACATGGGATGTATGTGTGTTGTGTGTGTTGTGTGTGTTGTGTGTATTGTGTGTGTGTTATTTTATTTCCGCTCAATGCAAGAATAATTTTCTCATAAATATTTCGTCCATGACAAACGAGGATTTAAAAGATATGTAGAGTTGTCATGGGGAAAACATTTCCCCAATTAGATGTAGCAATATTATAATTTATGAAATGAATATTCTGACATCTTACTAGAAATGTTTAAAACAAAACCAATTTTAAAATGAAATCAATTCAAATAATTTTCTTTTTAATTACAATTTTCAGTATATGCACACGCACACGCACACACATAAAAGTATATATATACATATATTTATATATGTGTTTATATATATATATATATAT
>NC_068993.1:60880933-60882173 GCF_001194135.2 Octopus bimaculoides | reverse complement strand
ATATAGAACTGTGTGTATGTAATTTCCTTGTGATGTATTTTTAGTTATCTTTTATCTTTATGTTTTATGTATTTTATTATTACTATTATTATTATTTTAGTCTGTTTCATCCCCCGACTTCGACCTTTACAACGCATTTCTCTCCTATCTCACAATCTCTCTTTTTCTCTGATGGCTGCTTTATCCCGCCTTCTTTAAATCCGTCCTCTTGCTCTCTCTTTTCCCTCCCTCTTGTTCTCTCCCTCGTTTTCTCTCTCTCTATTTATTTCTCCCATTTCTCTCCCTCCGTCTACCTGATCTCTTACACTCTCACTATTCCCTTATCGTTTCCTTCTCTTCTTCTTCTCCTCCTCCCCCTTCACCCTCTCTGTTTTTCCTTCTCCATTATTTTTCTCTAATTTTCGTTATTATATTTGTCTTCACTTCTATTTTCGATTTGATTTTTGCTGGACATCTTACAAACAGAACAAAACAGGTATAAATTAAAATAAAAAATATTTAAAATAAAATAAAACCAAATAAAAACATATTTTAAATGAAACGTCGTCGCCGGTTAGAATTATTTTCACAGAATTAGAAAAAAAAAATTGCTTTCTTTTTTTTCCTCTTTTATATGGAATTAGTGCGGATAAAATGTGAAAAAATTCCACACAAACTTTTATGCTACCCGCAACAAACATTCACCTACACACTTAAAATTACACAACCATATACACCCTTTGCAAATTACACATATATGTACACACGTTTATACACACATACAAATTCACGCACACAGACACTAAAATTGCCCACAACACGCACTGTAAGAAGTTCAAACACACGCACACACACGCTGATACGCACTTCCACACACATCCATAAACACATTTATATTCTTGCTCGCACTTGAAATTACATATTTGCACAAACAGGAATTATAAATACAATCATAGGGAACCTTCTCCATAACACACACAAGAATATACTCACGCCACGCATATCCACACGCATACACACAGAAAATATTACACACACACACACACACACACACACAAACACACACACACATATATATATATATAACAAATTATGTGAATATAAAGATATTCACACACACACAAACGGTTATGCAAACGAACCGACATTCGTTATAGTACTCGCATACACACCTAGAAACATTCACTACCATACATATACTTACACACATACACACACACACACACACACACACACACACACACACACACACACACACACA
>NC_068993.1:60872909-60879710 GCF_001194135.2 Octopus bimaculoides | reverse complement strand
GTTGTGGTGGTAGTGGTAGTGGTTATGGTGGTTATGGTGGTTGTGGTGGTAGTGGTGGTGGTAGTTGTGGTGGTTGTGGTGGTGGTTGTGGTGATGGTAGTGGTGGTAGTGGAGGTGGAGGTGACGGTGGTTGAGGTAGTTGTGTTAGTGGTGGTGGTGTTTGTGATGGTTGTGATGGTGGTTATGGTTGTTGTGTTGGTAGTGGTGGTGATGGTGATAGTGTAGTGGTCGTTGTGGTAGTGGTGGGAGTATTTGTTGTGGAATTATTGGTGCTGTTAGCGTGAGTATTGTTGTTATTGATGTTGTAGTTGTGATTGTCTTTGTTGATACGTTCTTGTCGCTGTTGCTGTTGCTGTTGATGTCTAGCCCCTGGTGAGCTCTGGCAGAGCCACCTGATGATCAGACGCATTCCAGTTGTGACCACACCATCTAAAGTGTTTTTCTTCCACATATTCAAATACTGTATTTGAGTGAGCGTTGGTGTTTTTAAGATTACAAGATGTGATCTGAGGAAGGTTTGGCTGCTATTTGTAGCCATCTTAGCAACAACAATGTATCGGTTCACTCGCTGTCTCGCGACAATAATAGTGAAGGTAGTTTGTGCAACAATGTACACGAAAATGTCCGCCATATTCCGAATGAATGTAACGAGAGTTACAGAAATAATACAAGAGAAGACATGACAAGAGAGTGAAAGAGATTCTCTGCAAGATTTATAGGAATTTTGGATTCAAAAGAAATGAAAAATGTTGCCAAAAATCGGCTGGAAGCTCTCGTGTCATAATTGATTCTTCGAAGATCCTCTGTAATTTATCAGCGCAAACTGGTTCTGTAAGAGAGAAAGACGAGTTATGATGGTAGTTTCGATTGTGAAAGCATAATAGATAATGGTTTTTAATCTATCTATCTATCTATCTATCTATCTATCTATCTATCTATCTATCTATCTATCTGTCTATCTATCTGTCTGTCTGTCTGTCTGTCTGTCTGTCTGTCTGTCTGTGTCTATTTATCAATCAATCAATCAATCAATCTTGCTAGCTATCTGTATAAATATATGTATATATGTTTGTGCATATGTAGGCGCGTACCTAAGCCCTCGCTACCTGCACGTACACCATCACAAATGTAGGCGACGAACCAACTGTCAATTTCACTGCAAATGTTTCTGGTGGTGTTTCATGTGTCTCGTATCCTCATGTTCTACGCCACCAATTTGTACGACGCACCAACACCACTCGTTAACTCACTATGCCATTCTCATTCCCGAGCATGGTCACGGAAGCACTTAAAGTTTCCTTCCCAAATGTGGTATTTGAATCTATAAGAAAGGCGTCTCCGTGTTTATTGTTTGTTCTTTTCCGTTTCTAGGGTGAGGTGGAACTACTCTTTGTAACGTTTCTCTGCCATATTCATGTGTACCCAGAACTCGCTCTATATGGAGCACATACTTATTAATGTTCTTAGATGCTTTTAATTTGTTGCTTCTTCTATTGTATTCATTTTCTTTTTGTTCTGCTTGCCGCATTATTCCAAAATTTGTGCCATTTCTTTCAGACTTTTTCCATTTGGTGACGTAACCGGTGCTATTTCGTCCGTTACTTGCGCTTGTTCTCGTACCCATTCTCCTATAAGTAGAAATATTAAATCAATAGCGATCAAAAATTTTTACGAGTTAATAAACATCCAAAGAGAGAGAATTTTCCTTCTACCCGGAACAAGTAAACAAACATACCCAAACGCCCCGAGCACCCATCTTTAGAAAAAGAAACAAAAACAAAATAAAAACTTCGTAAAATAACGGGTGTTAAAATCCAAATTTTCGTGAAGCTATCTTGATGATAATGATGATGATGATGATGATAACAACAACAACAACAACAACAACAACAACAACAACAACAACAACAACAACAACAACAACAACAATAATAATAATAATAATAATAATAATAATAATAATAATAAATGTTCAGAAGTAGTATAAATATAATTAAATTTATTACAGAATTCATATAGCAGATACGTTTAGTATTGGCTTAGAATTTAAAAGAAGTTATATGTTGTATTGAATCATATACCAAAAGGAATTGCCGAAAGGAACAAATTCACCGAGTTAGCGACAAATTTGGCAAAATACCAAAATAGTTAAAAATTGCAAAGGGGCGAAGTGAAAATGTGCTAGGGCTGGCTTGTATAAGAATTAACCGTAAATTCCTGAACTGTTATAAATTCTGAAGATGAATAGATTTATTATATTAGGTTCGTGGTATATTAATAGGTGCATTTTTGAGGGAAAAGACGCAAATAGTTGAAATCTTCAATATATTTTTGGCAATCAATTGCCGTTCAATATGAAAGTTTATTCTAGTGTATCTCAGTGGCGCATAATATTTGTCAGAGTTCGAGTGATTGGCTTAATCAAAAGAGGTGGATCTAAGAGTTACATCCCTTTAACACTTAACTCTCTAAGACATAGACGCAATTAACAATCAAATTAAGAAATATTAATTTTTGAAAGGTAAGTACATTTGATTTGAGTGAAATGTTCCTCAGAATTACATTCATGCACACACTGAGACTCAAGTGACACTGAACCAGAAATTTATGCTGCCACAGTCACACATATGGGAAAAGGCAATTGATAGTAGAATATTATTCATCAGACATCTCGGTGATTGGAAGGAACGGAATCCATTTTGCACGTCATTACTGTGATCATGAGAGAGGCTCCAATGTGGGAAATCTCTAACTGATCGCTCGGTCTTCTAGAAAGAGTAGCCAAATCTCCCTGAAACCACAGCTTACTCTTTTAAATGAAGAAGGATCAATTTAAAGTCAGTCGTAGGTAAATGTAAAAAGTAAAAGATAGTCAACGCTGAAACGCTTTTTAATTATTGGTCACCTTTATTAGTTTCGACGAAAACCTAAACAACAAAAAGCCAGCGGGGCCAAGCAACAGAGGTGCCTCTAGATCGTTGCTCGACTTGCTGAAAACAGATGCCAAGTCTTTTTCAATTAGCATCTTAACGTCTACAACGGGATACATAAATGACGTGATGGACACAAATGGACACATAGATTGCTCTGTCCAATCAAGGTTGACCTGAATTAAATAACACCAGTCGCAACAGCAGCAGTAGCAGCATCAAGAAGAAGAAGAAGAAGAAGAAGAAGAAGAAGAAGAAGAAGAAGAAGAAGAAGAAGAAGAAGAAGAAGAGCAACAACAACAACAACAACAACAGCAGCAGAAGCAACATAATCCTCAATGTAAGCCAACAGATGAACCTCTTTGCGTCTGTCGACCTGCTAGAAATAATAGCAACATCACTTTCAGATCACATCATAGAATCAGAAACAGAAAACGCAGATTACTTTCAATAATGAAGTCGTAATTATTTCTGGTAAAAAGAAAGGGAACGGAGAGGAGATGTAATGATGGATGAAATGGAAACGTGTGACAGAGGGGTGAGGAAAGTTAGAAAGGTGATGGTGGGAGGAGAGGGGAAGGAGAAGGTGGTGGAAAATATAAGAGAAATGTGATATAGCATAAGAAGAGAAATATAACCGATATACTTTCGAAGGTGATCAGGTTCTCGGGTCGTATTTTGAGGGTCGGGGATAGAAGTACCAGTGCCGGCAGTTGGTCTGTAGCTGAAATGGATCTTGCAGAGGAATTTGCTTGAAGACCGGCACATTAAATGTTACATTAAATGTTACATTAAATGTGATAAAGAAGAGAGAGTTCCTTTCCTTTATTTCGTTGTAGGTCGATAAAGTCATCTTGAATGGGGTCAAGAGGCATCCAGCTATATTTGTGGCAATGTTCATACCAAATGGTGAATTGAAACAAAAGGTTTTCCTATTCCAGTAATCTCTAAACCGAATGCCATTGGTTCATACAATGTATTTTGTCATTGAAACCGCTTCTTCCCAACGCATTGTTGTCTTGCCAAAACCATTCGCATCTGAAGATAAACTGGAGACGCTGTGCTTAGTGATTGCACTGAAAGCTAATTTTTATTTATAAAAGTTGTTCCAAGTTCGGCTTCTGGCATGTATAATATTTGCCAGTACCTTTACTGTGATATACAGCCATTCCACTAATTTTAGAATAACGTTACTGACATTTTAAGGTTAAACTGACTGGTTATGTTAGCGTTTTCCTAAGTCTCTCTTTGTCATGCGCATTCCAATAATATATTACTCCGAGACCGTCATCTCTATCTAAACCTGTGTCTGTTTTATTACTACTCATTGTGTGTAGGATATAGACGCCCATGAGAACTGTTATTACCTTGCTTCTTGACCCAGTAGAAATTATCGTAAAATAACAATGATTTCCTGATGTTCATAATTATACAAATATCGGTCTCTGCTATACTCTGGTATATCTTTTGCAGGAGAAAATACTTGGAAATAAACCGATAAAAGTCTATTATATCGAACAGAGTAAACCTGCAATTGGATTTAACATCAATACAGTTAAACCATTTAATGGTAGTGTTGCTGCACTTGTATTGCATTAAATTTGTGGCCGATCTAATTCATAAACTGAGAGTATCTAACATGTGTTTGCGGCCTATACTTATTTCAATTTTCATGAGAATTATAACTATGTATTTAGGGTTGTTAGAAGAAATTTCCATGTGAACCTTACGTATGAGATGCGGTTTACATGGATTCAGCAGTTCTATACGACTAATTTATACAGCATCGGTGAGTTGTCTGTCTCATCTTTTACAGTAATTGTATCATTAATCTTTTAATTGCTTCAGTCATTAGACTGCGGCCATGCTGGGACACTATCTTGAAGCAGTTTAATCGAACGAATCGACCCCCAGCCTGGTACTTATTCTATCATTCTCTTTTGCCGAATCGCTGAGTTACGGGGACGTAAACGTACCAACGCCAGTTGTCAAGCGGTAGTGAGGGACAAACACAATCATGTCCACACACACACACACAAACACACACACACGCATTGACGGGCTTCTTTCAGTTTCCATCTACCAAATCTACTCACAGGGGTTTGGTCAGTCGGAGCCTATAGTAGAAGACACTTGCTCAAGGTTGCACGCAATGGGACTGAACCTGGAACCATGTGGTTGGGAGGCAAACGTCTTACCACGTAGCCGCAGCTGCACCTACAAGTATCTTTTATGTCTTACCCATGTTATCTGATTAGAGTCTCTTAGGCATATTTCTGATGAAATGCTATACATTTCTGGAAACAGGTCACCGGAATTTAACAAGAAACGCAGATTCTCTTTTATTCCGTTTTGGTAGTCAGCGAAGCGATTGTTGCATTCATTCAAACACAATATGCATTCACAATATACATTCATTCATATGCATGTAGGAGGGGGCGCTGAAAAGTTCCTGGCTTTAAAAGTATCGCAAAAAGCCTGGTTGGAGACCCAATCTTCCGAGTTCTTTTACAGGCCTTAGGAAAACTGATGGACTGCCTCAATAAGTGTGTGAATCAGAGAGGGGAATATGTTGAATAAAATCAGGTACTGCCTACATCCTTCGAAAATCCCTATCAATTGAAATGTCTGTGTTGTATTACATGAAGATATTTCGCTACCTACCCTGCCACTTCGCCTCCCCAAGCATGTTGAGCATTGTAAAATGTGAGAGAAAAAAAACCTTGCCTTGTCTAAAGCAAAAAGTTTTCCAGGGGTCGTTAAGGTGCTAATGTGCATCCCCAACTTAGTATTTTGTTTGCGTGGACCCCAAAAATCTCTTGTGGATCCCTTGTGGTCGTAAGGAACCCCGTTGAGAACCACTGAGACCGACACGATTACCGAAAGCCAGTCATGTTTGTTTGCAAGAGACATCTGCGGTCATTCAGATTATGTATTTAGTATATACTTTATCCATCCTCGAAGAGGTGGATTATGCATCTAGTGTATATCTTATCCACTCTCGAAGAATGTAAAGAAATAAACTGCCTTCAAAAGGATTTGAACAAACAGTATACTTGGAATGAATCAAAACATCCAAAGACTCATCCGCTGCGTCAACCGATTCTTCTACAACAAAACATTAATAATTAAATATGATGATATTTACATTTGCATGTTCACACACTTGCATTCGTACACACATGCAAATTATAGCACAGACACATAAAACGCACAACGTAAAGATATCTACTACCTTCAGACATACACATACGTATTTCTTGCGCATACACCATCAGCTAAACGGTTGAGCATCTATTACTATTTTGACAACTAAATTTGAATTGAAAATGAAGCGAAGAAGAAAGAAATGAAAGCTAAAATACAAAAAAATTGGATATTTCAATATTGAGATAAAAATCTAAGAAAGAAATAATAAAAATTTACTGGGGAAAAAAAAACAACAATAAAACAAAACAAAAATGAAAACAACCAATAAGAGAAAGGAAATACATGAAAGAAGAGAAAAGAGGCGTTAATGTGATCTTGCAGAAAGTATGAAGAAAAGCGAAGAAAAAATGAAAACAGCAAAGTCAAAACAAAAACAGGAATCGAATATATCTGCTTAATGCTGTGAATGAAAACGAGGCTTCGATCTCCATAACTAAAATGAAACACGAGAAGAGCGTGTGACACGGGAGATAATTGTATAAAGTTGACTGGTAGAGCCATTGAGAATAAGCTGGCGCACGCACGCACACATGCTGTGTGTGTGTGTGTGTGTGTGTGGACATGTAGACACACGTATGGAGAAATATGTAGATATATAGACGTGCGTGTATATATATATATATATATATATATATGCATGTATATATATATATATATATAT
>NC_068993.1:60870385-60872751 GCF_001194135.2 Octopus bimaculoides | reverse complement strand
CATATACATATATATATATATATATATATATGTATATGCGTGTGTGTGTGTATGTATAAGGCTGTAGAAATGATAGCAGCGTGTGTGTGAAAGTGTGTCTAATATGTGTGTGTGTGTGTGTATGATTGCCGGCGAGTGTGTTTGTGTGTGCGTGTGTATATGTGTGCGTATATACATGCTCTTATGAACCAACTCACCAGTTCTGTTGCATATGAGCGTATGCTTATGCACGTGGAAACACATATATGGACATGTATGCATCCATACATGCGCGCGCGCACACACACATGCACACATACACAAACACACACACATATATATACATATATATATTCGTGTATCTATACTTATGTATGTACGCATATATATAAATATCTATCTATATATATACTTATATATATATATATGTGTGTGTGTGTGTGTATGTATGTATGTATGTAGGTAGGTAGGTATGTATGTATAAATATATATTTCTGTTTCCACGCGTCAACATGTGCGCAGGCTGTCTATAATTGCAATCATGTTCAATTGTTTCTAAATAGTTATACATGCCGTAGCTCTTCATTTTCTGTTTCCACGTCTGAACACACGTATTCATTGCTTGTCACCACCACACGCACCCCACCACACACACTTACGCACATATTTCTATATATATATATACAATCACATACGCATACAACAGAAACACACACACAGATCCATACACGCATCCATTTATTGCTATACATGCATAAATACATAATTAGAGATATGTTCATTATATATATATATATATATATAAATAAGTGAATGGACCTCCGTCAGTTTCAGGATGATTCTTTCAGTTCTTCAATCAACAGAATAGTTTGTTAATTGCATTAGTGCGCAATTGGCTAAGTTTTACACAGACGCGTCCATTGTCAATGCACTTCCCTGGTACAATTAGCAGGACACACAATGTGTTGTTTCGAGAAGGTTGGTTAGCCCTTCCAGTTAGTATTACAGTCTCTCTGATAATGGTCAACAGTCACCGCCAATTCACATTTATTAAATGTTTTTTTTTTTTTATATCAGTAGGAATAGTCCGGTCTTAGATAAGGAGCAACGGGGATGTTTGTCCAGAGGTCAAGCACAAAGATAAAACGCAGGACCTCATGGCTTATGGTTGCGAGTAAATTTCATCAACATTTAACTCTGCCTGCATGGGAGTGTGTGCTTTTGTGCGTGTCTGTGTGTGTGTGTGTGTGTGTGTGTGTATGCGTGTGTGTGTGTTTGTGTGTGTGCATGTGTATGGTTATGTATTTATAACTGCATGTATGAATAGATACACAAATATATATACATACACATGCCTACACATACATGTATGTATTATCTCTCTCTCACCCTCCCTTTCTCTCCCCCTCTCTCCCCTCCCTCTCTTTATATATATATACACATACATATACATATATGCATATATACACACATCATACATTATATATATATGTATATGCGTATGTGTGTGCATATATAAATATATACACACACACACGTGTATGCGTGTATTCGTGTGTGCGTTTGTGTTTAGGTGTAATAAGCATATACATAATATATATATATATATATATATATATATATATACAGCCATCCCCATGTGTATGTATGTTAATTTGTTACGTAAGTGAACGTATATTTATAATTAGATTATTGACAAATCTACATTAGGATGTACATCCAACATTCATCCCTCTTTCAAAATAATACACACACACTTTCTTCACCCCTCTCCCCCCAGTTCCATAACCATTCCTTCCAACATATGCTATTTTAATTCACAGAAATATACATACATACATACATACATACATACATACACACATGCACACTCACACACACGCACATATATATTTATATATAATAGAGAGATGTATATATATATGTATATAATATATACATACATATATACATACATATATATATATATGTACATATATTGGTATGCACATGTATGTCTACGCATATATGTGTATATACACACGTATTGTTTTTACTTATTTTATGGCGTAAAAAAAACAAAAGCATTTGTATGTGTGTGTGTGTCTGCGAGTGTTTATGGCCAAATGTTTGTTTTAATCGTGTATGGATGATCATTTCTACGTATGTATATATGCAGGTATGCATGTGTGTATATATATGTATGTTCGCGTCTATGTACGGGTGTATATTATGTGAGCATATGGATACGTATAGAAAAGCTGCATTGCAATTTGCCACACAAAGCAATTTTCTTTAAATACACCATACACACATACATGTATACACATACATACACATATAATACATACATACACACACACACACACACACACACACACACACACACACACACACACACACACACA
>NC_068993.1:60868810-60869334 GCF_001194135.2 Octopus bimaculoides | reverse complement strand
ATACCGGCCATTGTAACAAGCCATCATTCATCACTCCATCGGCATCGTCGCCACCCAACCACCCACCCACCCACTCTCCACCCCCGCCACAATTATTACATCATCATCATCACCACCAGGTATTAAATACTGTCGCCTTACTAGAAAGCCCTACTACAACAATCACTACCGCTTGCCCTGATACTACCACGACAATTCAAAACAGCCACCACTACCTCCGATACAAGCACCACCCGGCACTACAACCACTACAGCAATAACATCGAGAACTATCACCACACCCTCTACGATCACTTTACCCCTTAACCACTGCCAATACAATGATCATTATTGCCACCCTCCTCATCACCAATCCTACCTTCAGTGTTACCTGGATTTCTCACACTACTACTACTACTACTACTACTACTACTACAAAAAACATTACCACTGCCTGTACCACAACAACTATTCTGTCATCAGCAACACCATGCTTACCACCACCACCACCACCACCACCACCATTACTACTACTACTACTACTA
>NC_068993.1:60868523-60868800 GCF_001194135.2 Octopus bimaculoides | reverse complement strand
ATATATATGTGTGTGTATTTATATACGCATACATGCTCAACATGGCTCCCTGTGTATGGTGTTAGGAAAGACATTACGTACAGCGAGCAACGCAATTCTTAATGGTCTTCCGTATTGATATCTAAATGCCTTTTGACGAAATTGCTATTGTTTTTGTTACGAGTTGTTTTTGCTCGAATTTTTATATTTATTGTTGTTGCTGCTGTTGTTGTTGCTGTTGTTATTTCCAATTATGTTTTCACTGCCACCACCACCGTCGTCACCCCCCAATCACCGC
>NC_068993.1:60864003-60867251 GCF_001194135.2 Octopus bimaculoides | reverse complement strand
CCCCCACTTTCTCCAGTACTCCCACCGCCACCACCATTAATATTTCCCGTATTCAACGTAAATAACAAAAATTGAATATACGAAAAAGGAAAATCGTGTCGTCGTCGCCGCCGCCGCCGCCGCCGTCTCAAACATGGCCATCACGTCAGGACCCTCGTCAGCAGTTGTCATCATCATCACCATCATTACCACCGCTATCACCACCACCACCACCACCACCACCAGCCCCCACCAATACCTCCTCCGTCACCACCACATCCAACAACACCACCATTACCGCAACCACATCGCCTTCATCATCGTCGTCGTCGTCATCACCGCCACCGCCACCACCATCACCATCATCATCATCATCGTCACCACCACCACCACCGTCGTCGTCATCACAATCATTTTACGTGTCATTATTTTTCATCCCCGTCGCCAATGCCGTCATTTTTATTTATTTTGTTTTCGCCATCATCTCAGTCGTCAACACCAACAGCACCATCACCTCTTCACATCCATCATCATCATCATCATCATCACCATCATCATCATCATCATCATCAACACCATCATCATCATCATCATCAACACCATCATCATCATCATCATTGTGATCGTGATCGTCCTCATCTCCACCACCATCACCACCACTGCCGCCACCACCACCACCACCACCACCACCACCACCGCAACCATCATCATCATCATCATCATCATCATCATCATCATCATCATCATCACCATCATTCCTCTGCTGTAACCATTCTTATCGTTGTTCATGCTATACACATCGCCACCATCCTCGTATCATTTTTAATTACATTTTTCATAATTGCGCCTCATTTCTTTTTTAGCTTTATCCTTTATCTTATTGTTGTTGTTGTTGTTGTTGTTGTTTATCTTCTTCTTTCGCCCCCTTCCCCTCCCCACCACGCCACATCTCTCCACCTCTTCCGTGTTTTCCTTCTCTTCGACATGTTTTCATTCATTTATTTTCAACGTGCATGCAAGCCTTCCTCTGCGCCTCTACCGTGCACGCGTGTGTGTGTGTGTGTGTGTGTGCATGTGTGTGCACGCGCGTGTGTGCGTGTGAATGTGTGTGTGTATGTATGTGTGCTCGGTTGTGCATGCAAGTGTGTATTAGTGTAGTTTTGAGCGTGCATGCATGCATACAGGTGTCTGTGTGTATGTGTGCACATGTGGTTTCGTGAGTGGAATATTTTATCCTGGGTCTGTGTATATGTAACATTGTTTATTTGTGTGTTCAATTGTAAGCGTGTATAAGATGTAATTACGAGTGTGAGTGTGTGTGTGTGTTTGTACACATACATACACAATGCATACATACATACATACATACATACATACATACACAAGCGCAGGTGTGACTGTGTGGTAAGTAGCTTGCTTACCAACCGCATGACTCCATGTTCAGTCCCACTGCACGTCACCTTGGGCAAGTATCTTCTACTATAACCTCGGGCCAACCAAAGCCTTGTGAGTGGATTTGGTAGATGGAAACTGAAAGAAGCCCGTCGTATATATATGTGTGTTTGTCTCCGCACCATCGCTTGACAACCGATGTTGGTGTGTTCATGTTCCTGTAACATAGCGGTTCGGCAAAAGTGACCGATAAAATAAGTACTAGGCTTACAAAGAATAAGTCCTGGGGTCGATTTGTTTGACTAAAGGTGGTGCTCCAGCATGGCCGCAGTCAAATGACTGAAATAAGTAAAAGAAAGAAAAAGAAAACAAAGAATATACATATATACATGCCTACACTCGCTACATAATATACGATGATTGCCTCATCTTGTCAGACGATGGCCGTCTTGCTGTCAGCCTCGTTGTTGAGTCTCTTTACTTTGTTTTCATTTTCTTCGTTGGTCCTTGCATAAGACTTGCGTAAAATACAAAACGGATCCAGGAATGAAATAACAGTGATTCATCCGCGTGTCATTGAATTTCAGAGACAAAAACTTGCACAGCACATTTTTTTAAAACTCTTTCGGTCACCATGGTAGGTTCCGCTGACAAACATTGCAAAAGAACTGGAACTATTTTCACTCGAGTTTCATGTCAGAGTGTCTTTCTCCCACAAGGGATGCCTTCTTCTGTGGCTTTGTCAAAATTAATGTGAGCTTCTTCTACTCCTGGGAAATCTATTTTACCCAAAGACGGGACCCTGACAGGTATTACTGTCCCGAGTCAGAACGGATCTGGGAGTAATGGCAATTAACAGGTGACTTCACATTCCCCACAACTCCACAATGCCTGAACATGTGTCTGACGACCGGATAGAAAGCATTGTCATACTTGGGACAATATACTACCGAAAGGTCATCTCACATTCCATGATAAGAATCCAAATCAGTAGAAAACTTATAACAAATATCCATTTTCCCTTGTCCTAATAATTCGAAATGAACAATATCTATTGTCCTCAACCAAATGCACAACAGGATCTTGTTTGGGCAGAGATTTGGTTTTGGGTTTCGAACTGGATTTTCATTTGGCGATATCCACTACTTTTTGCGTTTATTGTCGGCATATGCCATCCATTTCTCATCACTTCTCACAATTCGATTAAGCAAAGGTGTTTGCTCATTCCTGATTAGTAGATTGTTGCAAATTGTTGAATGTGCTACTTTATTCCCGGGAGTCATCTTATGAGGCTCCCACTTCCCTTCTCTAAACACTTCTTCAATCTGCTTGAGATGGTCTTGCACAATAAACCAAGATTTATTAATCCTGCAAAATAAACACTTTGATGCGAATCCTCTTCTCTTGCTGTTTTCACTGCGTCCATTATGAAAGAACGGTTGAACTTGCTGATCGATAATCCTTCGAAAAGGTGAAATCACCGTTTTTGAATTTGTTAAGACAGCTTTGGCATTTCCGAACACCCACGTCATCAGGATATACCGTGCATGTTTTTTTACCCTGCATTTGTTGAATTGTTGCCCTTACGACTTTTCGAATTCCATAAAGCATGCAATGCCAAATATGCAGGTCTTGTACTTAGACAGAACATGTCCTAAACAAAATAGCATTACCTTTTGACTCTTCCTCTCTTTCTCCCCCCATACCCACTCTTACTCTCTACACTCTTACTCTCCTACTCTTTCACTCCTCTTTCTCTCCTCTCTCTTACTCTCTCTCACTCTCTTCTCTCGTACTCCCCCCTCCCCCCTCTCCCGTACTCCCCCCTCTCTCACTCTTACTCTCTACACTCCTACTCTCCTACTCTCTACACTCTT